>NW_010195208.1:10048-13077 GCF_000695765.1 Mesitornis unicolor
TTTCTATACCATGCAGTAATTTCTTTTCTAGGGTGAAGAATTCTGTTATATTCAACTGCTCACTGTATGGAAGCTTTTCATATCGTGGCTCATCCTTACTGCCCTTCTCAGTGCCTTCTCCAGTTCTGCTCTATCCCCTGTAAGGTAGGGAAACCAGAAGTGCATTTGGTATTTAAGTTTCAAATGCATAATGGATTTATAAAGAAGACTATCCAGAAAGCATTGGTAAGAATAGACACAAGTGAAATGTAAGTATGAAGGCCGAGAAAAAAGGCTCAGTTTTGTTCTGCCCTGCATTCAGCGAGTGTCACAACCTCAATTTCTTCATTCAGTTCTAGTGCTTTAGAAGCTATTTGTAAAATTTAATATAATTTTTTAAATATTGATCTGAGTTTGCTTACATTTAGAATATTTTTATATTTTTTTTGTCAAGGGGAGGAGAGGAATGGTTAAATAAATCAGATTAAATTCTGACTCGGGTAGGATGTCATTTATAGATCCTATTTCCAAGATATGTGGTTACTGACTGAAGATCACTTGATGGTTTCCAGATAGTCACTGATTACTAAACAATACCTAGCTTTTTTTTTAACCTACCAGTTTCAAAAGTTAATTATCTCCAAAGTGGAGGAGCGGGAGCAAGCACAGAGGTGAGGCGATTCCCCTAACATACAATCAAAGGTAAAAGATGTCTGCCCTGAGCTATATTCATTCAACTCCAGAATCTTCAGAACTGGTTCTGTATGATTTGTATCCCATATATTCTATCAGAAAAGGACTAAATTTTTGCATGGAATAATAACTGACAGGAGGAGATCACACAAAATAACTGGAAATTCAGGCCCTAGTTACTGTTAGTTCTTCATAGACTTCTAAAGAGGATTTAAAATACTGCATAAAGTGTCAACGTCTGTTGTCACAGTTACAAAGTCACAGTTCTTTCCCAGTTTTGTAATGTGTAACAATACCTCTGTGTCTGAGAAATATCTCTTTCATTGATGTGTAAGTCCATCAAAACCTCTTACCCCTGTGTTCTGTTACCTGGACTTCACGATATCAAGTCTGCAAAGTATTTGGCTTGCCTTTATTCCTACTTTCTTAAAAGATTCAAAATAGGTGTTGATTTATCACCAGCAGAGATCTCTACTTTTAGAGTGTTTTTGTAAGCACCAGAGGAAATGCATAAGGGAAAATGATGCTGCAGGCTCTTTTATTCTCCTATCTGAAATATCAGTTCCATATAGAATTGCAAGTCACGGCTTCCTACGTGTTTCACATTGATGCTAAAAACTCTCCATTTTATCTATCCAGAACAAAAACACAGGAAAACCATTCTAATTCAGACCTCATAGACTAACCACCTTAAGAGATCATTAAACCATGTCCTGGTTTGACCTAGACAAACCAGAATAATTTATCTCGCTACATGACCCTAGCATAAGCTAATCATTGTTCTTGTCCACTGCTTAAAACCGCATGCTTAAAACATGCACAGTTATCTTGCTGAATTAAAATGTGTCTTGATGTAGCCTTATTTTCTTAATGAATGACAGTGGTTTTGTTGAGATACCGTTTTTCAGTAAGTGCAATATCATAGTGATTGCTGTATTAAACACAACAAGAATAAATATTTAAGAAGTTTAGCTGTTCTTTATACATCTGAGTGTATGTTTTAGCACTAAAAAAATTTCAGCGCAGCCATAAATGGTCAGATGATCATCAGCTTTCTCTTGTAAAGAAAGATTGATCTCTGATCAGATCTAGAAAATGTCTATCAAAGTTGCTAAATATGTTTTGTGATACAGTGTTTATCTCCTTTATTTGGTTCTGTATGAACTTTTATTTTTGCCTTTTTGAAATACCATAGCTGAGTAGACAGAACAAATTATCAGCTAAAATGGTATTGCTGAGTCTTAAAACCACTCAGGTTAAGACCCTTACCTTCTCAGCATATTTCTTCTCTGGATTCATGCCAGTTTAATGAATTCAGTTTTTAATATGTTCTTAGAAGATTTCCATAGCAAGTGCTGTTCGAGCGCTTTCTGTTTAAAGAATATCTTACATTCCTCATGAGTCATCTCTATAATACGCACACATTTGCATACATAAATTGTATTTCTGTACTGCATCATACCAGCTGTAAATATGTCTAGCATTTTCTTCACTGTGTTATCCAAAATTCCTGCAAGACATCCTTCTAAACCCTTATTTACACCAGTTTAATCAAACTGAACATTTATCTTCTTTTCCTAATTGTCACTTACAAATATACAAAGCTATTGCTGGAACCAGTATGCTGCTCAGTTCACTAGGGCATAAATTTAAAAAAAAGTTTGAATTAAATAATTTTATGTTACTCCTTTCTTCTGCTTGGTTTTGGTACTTGATGCTAAGGTTCAGTTCTCCCTGTCTTGTGGGGATTACATCAAGTAGTCTACTTTGGAAAATATGTACTAAGTAGACTTACTACAAAAGCAAAACTAGAAAACAAATTCAGTTCCCTAATGTTTAAAATAATCCCTGCAATAAAACAAGGCATTGCTCAAGTAAAGTTGGGCAATATGCTAAATATATGGGGGTATATTCAAAGTTGTTCAGTTGTAGTAGGCTCATTAAACAAGAATAAAAGGTAGGAAGCTCATGAAAAACCTCTAGCTAATGCTTATACTGTATACAGGATTCAGTCACCACTGGTTTTTGTAGCAAATACTCCAATTCTGATGAACAGAAATTACTCTTAAATATGACCTCTTTCTTGATCTTTAAAAGCTGATATCAGTTTAGTTGAAGTATTCAACTTTTCACTTCAAGAAGTTCAGCTTACTTGCTTATGTAACTTATTTGTACTGTGTTCATTTCTTTCCACAAATAAGTACAACTTAGGGCAGAGGTGCGTAAGGACCAGTAGAACCAGTTTTTTCTTTGCTTCACACTGAAATTTCCATTGCTTCATGCTCTTTGAGAGCATCTTGAATCTCTGCAAACCAAGTTCACCTACCACACCACCATATGAAGTTGAACCTTTCCCT
>NW_010195208.1:13108-16058 GCF_000695765.1 Mesitornis unicolor
ATGAATGACAAATCAACTAATGTTTTAAGTGTTGTTCTTTTTGTTTTTCTCTCTCTCTCTTTTTCTGCATAGAATATTCTGCAGTCAAGATACAGCCCTTAGCCAAAGAGAAAAGGTTAAGATAGAACCTCTGTGTTGAAATAGCTATACCTTTTTTGTTGGTGTTTCTTAAAATACATTTAAATGACCTTCGGTATTGTGAGAGTAGAAATGTCATGCTGGATTTTGTTTCTCTCTTTAAAAAAGAAGTGGTAATTTTAATTCATCTCTTTCCAGAAGTTAAATACTGTAAAGAAAATGCTCAACTGACTCAAATCAGCAGTAACAGAACATGGTCATTATTAGTTAATTAAGCATTTTACAGGAAGGTTTCTTAGAGTTGCACAGACAGTCTTCCTTATTTTGCAGATGAGGAGTTTCATATACAGCATTTTCATTAAAATGAAAGTACACTGTTATTAGAGATACAGTAGATGTTTTTCTAAGAATTAGGTGTTGGCTGTATTAATGTTTACAGAAATTTTGCTCACATCATTTTCCAACTCTGACACTGTAATTTAAAATGCTTTCTAATTAGTTTGGTATACCAAAAATTAGTCTGTAAGAGTTGAAATTAATTTCTGTAATTTTTTTTTCAACCTTAAATTGTATGCAAGTTTAAAAAAAAAAAAAAACCACAACTTTTTTTTTGTTTCCCCAACTTTCATAAAGAGCAAGTTAACTTTCTTTAAATTCTTGATAGCATTAGAATTAATTTTCTCACTGAGTCACATCTGAGAACTACCAGAGTATCAACAGGTCATCCCTACCACCCACCACATGCCAGTCTTACCTGTGAGATTCACAAGACTCATTTATGTCAGTACCATTATCACCTTTGAAATATATAAAAGCTCAAAGACAGGTACTTTGCAAATTGAATGTATATGCGATGCCTTTACCTGAATGACATGATTCATCTAGCAAGCATGTTTTACTTCATTGTTCATAAGGCTTTTTAAAATCGGAAATCCAACACTGACATAAGCTACAGCTTTTTGTTGTGCAAGCAGTTCATATTTATTCAAGATACTGCATTATACATAGCTTTCCCAAATATTGTTACTGAGATGTTATTAACCAAAAGCACACTAACTATATTCGAATACTATAAAAGGTAATGTTTCCTGTATGTTACCTATTACAACAGTGTACAAATTCTGTAACAAGTAGATTAATGGGAGCTATGAATACCAATGGCAAATACCAATGGCAAATAAGTTTGATTTACTGTATGTAGTCTTTGCAGGGACTATGTTCTATTTTGAACATACTTTTCAAAGTGTTTTGCTGCCCCAGGACACAGCAGATCTTAACATGTACATTTTGGGGGATCATGTTCAATTCTAAGAGGATGGGTGTTGTTGAAAATTGCATGTTTGGTATCAGCTGAAGTATGCATTAGTTGTTTCATTGGGTCAAAACACAGAAAGCACAACTGAAAAGAATGAAAGGACTCTGTGTAGGTCAGAGCCTGAGAAATCCTGACAGAGTACATACTGGCCTACAGTTGGAATGCAGACACAAAACATGCATGGCTCCACTTTACCATTCAGGAAAAGTCTATTGATTTTTTTTTAAATGTAGAAAAGCAGCACATCCTCCTTAAATATTTTCATAACTCATTAATTTATGGAGTCCTGGTAATGGGGGGGGGGGGGGTTATAGCATTAGGGGTTTTGTATGTGCTACACTTACTAACCTGCCCTTGCTTCAGTTCTGACGATTGCACTGGTCACATTCATGGCCACGTATGAATTAGCCTGATATTTGCGATTGGTTCTGACAGCCTGAAGTCGTGATCATAAACTTAAGGTTGAACGTGAGTTATGGAATAGTACAGGGAAGCTTGCACTGTTGCTATAGCAAGAGTTAATTTCATGTGAGGCTTCCAAGCATTTACACAACTTCAAAGTGTAAATAAGGTTAGACAGTACTTCCTTCATCCTCTCACAGTAAAAAATGTTCATTTTAAATACATCATCTGTGTCACCTACTTACTGTCCTTGATCAGGCAGCATGTCTAATGACAAACTTCTGAAAGCATGTTGAGTCGCCTTGTCTTTCAGAACTCCTGACAAGATAGCCTCCTTGATTTCCTGTTTCAGTATCACATAGATAATTGAAGTTATGTAATTAATTTACTGCTTCTACACAAATAAATGTGTGCTTCCTTGTAAACATTAATGAGACCTTGTCAATGAGCTGTAAGAAATTTGTGGCACCCTGCAACAGGAAATCCAAAAATACATGAAAAGATTTTGGAGAAGTGTTAAAAAGTTAACAAAGTAGTAAACTTCTGCTTCAAAAAACAAGTGACTTCCTCTGTTAGAGCAGTTGAAATTTGCCTGCTGCATCCATGAAAGCTGTTCATTCAGTGAAGGTCAAAGGTTTTGTTGTTGGTACAGCAGCTGATGAGCTGTAAGCCTGTCAGGCTGTACTGCTGAGCATAACAAACTGCTGAGCATTGCTGATGTGCGTCACAGGACCCTGGGGTTTTGCACGGGGATTAGTCAGGCTGTGTTTGGTAACGCCCTCAACTGCACCTTGTGCTGCTATATTAGTGTTTCTCAAGCAAGAGGAATTTTCTTTTGCTTCTGCAGCTGCTCCTGCAAAACCCTCTGGTAAGTGCGCAGCTTCTGTCGACAGTACTGTCTTCTGCCTGCATTTTTAAGCCAGGGTTATGAGCTGAGGCATTAGAGTTGTTTATTGTGACAAATTTTTTTTTTAAATAAAAATTTGATAGCAGAGAACTTGCAACAGCATTGAAGGAAGAAATATCTTTAGCCATTATTATTGAATAGGTTAATTCATCTTAAATGTTCCTCTACTATTAAATATGTATCAAAGTAATCTTAAGTGTGGGTATTTTCAGAGTGACGTAGCTATGTACCATGCATGCTTTTATTTC
>NW_010195208.1:16089-18371 GCF_000695765.1 Mesitornis unicolor
TAGCAAAGATCACATACTATAGCAAACCAATTCTTAAAAGGATTTGGTTGGTTTTTGTTGGCAGCCTGTATGCAAGCCCTGCGTCTCTGGACTCTGCTTGCCACCTATGCTGTTGCAGTAGGACAAAATCAAGGACAGAAGAATCAGGAGTGCCCTAAGCTCAACGCACAGGTATTCTCCTTTAAAAGAACAAGAGGAAATGCTGTTGTGATGTTTTCTGTGAATGTG
Source organism: Mesitornis unicolor (assembly GCF_000695765.1). NCBI lineage: Eukaryota > Metazoa > Chordata > Aves > Mesitornithiformes > Mesitornithidae > Mesitornis > Mesitornis unicolor. The sequence continues at coordinate 16,318 of NW_010195208.1, forward strand.
CTCTCTCCAGAATTTTTATCAGTTTTTTTTCCAAACTAAGTATCAGAATCAAGCTCATTAAGTTTAAGAATATGCAAATAATTGAACAAAATAAAATGGAAAAAAATCTTTTTAGTATGCATCCTATTCCATGTCTTAAAATAGCTTAGGTAGTTAAGCTGCTTCCAGCTATTTCGTATAACCTATGCTGGGTATCCAGTTTTGCAGCACGCTAGCAAGCAATTGTGAAGATACTCAGTGTTCTGTTGTTTCATTTCCATAATAACATTTGCCTATTTACTTCTTAGATTAGTAGTCCTCAGGCTATTTCTTGACAAAACTATCAAGAGTAATTTGGTAATTACTAGTTACTAAGGATTTCTTACTGTATTTGAGTTTACATCATATTACTATAAAACATACTATGTTTTTGGCTTTGGTAATTATAAATTAATAAACATCTGTCCTGAGTTCAGGTTATGCTAGCAGACTGCATGTTTACTAGTGCAGTTCTCCTGACTAGCTGCATATAATGGAGTGACTGATGTGACTACACTCACGTCCAGTGGCTTTTAATGTTCCTGTCTAAAAGATGAGCCTACTAACAGCTAAGGCTGCTAAGAGAAATTTTTGTTGCACTCATGGGCTAAGATTCAAATGGTCTGAATTAAAGGCAAAACTTGGTTTATACATGTATGAACACACATAGCTATATACGAGCATATACACATGGAGGAAAAGATAACGCGCATACTCCCATTCTGTGGTTTTTGTTATCGCTCCCTAGTTCTTGCAACTCGTACATTGCAAATAGTAGAAGTTAGATGAAGAAGCTTGCATGCTTTGCATAAGTTTTTTGTAAGCTTTGTCTTCTAGAGTAAGTAGATTAAGGTAATGTTCTGCAATAATATCAAAAAGAAAAAGAGAGTGGAAAATAATATGTAAATATAAATGAAGGAATGTGCCCCCTTTCTTTATAATGTTGCCAAACTGTTACTTTCTGCCACCAAGAACACTGAAAACAATTTTCTGTAGCTTGCCAGGGTATCCAGTTTCACAGCCATGCCCTGCCTTTTTTGGTACACATCCATAAGTATATGTGATAGCTAGTCTCAGACCTTGGAATTGAACATTTGCAGTTCCCAAAATAAACGTCATTTATTCTTGGTTTATATTCTTTTACCTGGAAGCTATCACCATCAACTAGGAAGAAAATTTACAAATAACTTAGTTCTGTCCATTTTATCACTTTTACTTGCATTTTGCTTGTTCAGAAGTAACATTAATATTTTCGTCTCCTTGCACCCCACCCTTGTGTATCCTCTGTATCAAATGTTAATAAGTTTGGAACCTAGTCTAGTCTAAGGGGCAGGTTTACCAACAAAGTAGAAAAAAAGAAATTGTGTGATTATTGAAATTCACATACTGTCAATAGCATTTCAGCTTGTTCTTAGTCATCACCTTTATCACTTTTATGACAATATAGTAATCTGAAATTCTGTGGAATATTTTTAAGACATTTCTGAGCGCCAGAACAGACATTATTCAGATTTACTGACACCTAAGAAAGTACTTTATCAATCACTGAGAATTATAGAGAAATTCCCTTTAAATTTAAACACCCAGAGTGCAGGGTGTTTTCTTAGCGGTGACTTTTGGGAGGTATCCATACTAGATTAGTCTTTGTAAAATAAGAAAACTTTGTATTTGCCAAGTAGTGTAGGTTTACAGGGTATCAGTATAAAAATACTTTGCCCATTTTTCAGTGTCCTTGGTCAAAGCATTACTTAGCAGACTTACTATTATAACCTCTTATATTTTTAGTTATTTCTAGTAGTATTTCAGGCTATTTAGATTTGATTGTGAAATAAGCTATTTCTCCATGTAGTGAAGGTACCAAGTCATTCATCAGCTCATCCTTCTGAACTTAAAAATTACAGCTAGTGAAAACAACAGCAGGTCCTGCAGTTGTCTTTTATATGAAGTTCTTTTTATTAGTTACTCTCCTATTGGATATTATTTTTTAATTTTTTTTTTTAAATCATAGATACTTACATTGTTTTTTTACTGGGTAG
>NW_010195208.1:18384-30082 GCF_000695765.1 Mesitornis unicolor
CGCTCTTCCTCCAGCACTCAGTAGATTCAAAAGTTCAGTACAACCTTAACTCCAGAATATGACATTACACCTTGTGCGCACAATCAGCTCTTAATTCACTAGGATACCTGCTTGGAAATGCCTACTATGGCAGCTGAGAATTCACATAGATACCTGCCTTTCATTTTAGTGATTATCACCAACTCTTGTTTAATAATCCAGCTAACCCAACATGCACTTAGATACACACGGTCTCAAATACTGAGAAAAAAATACGCAGCACCCAGATACAGCATAAAAGCAGCTCTGTTTGCAGTCTTACTATCCTGTTGTATATAAGAAATCTTGTTTTGAAACTAGAATACAATATGTTCTTTACAGTAAATCCTGTTCGTCTTTCTTTAACCCAGTGATGCATGTCTCGTACTAAACAGACTTGTAATTTTCAGAACTATCCATGTTGTAAGTGTCCCATTCTGTGGTTTGTAGGACTGGGGGATTTCCAAACCTGCGTGAATCCATTACTGTTCATTCATCAAGGTATGACTGTACCATTGTTAGCTACCAAAGACTTTCTTACATCCTTATTCCAGTTACCTGCTATCACAAACAAGCAGATCTTTTTTTCCTTTTCATAATTCAAATTAAGCTCAACCTTTAATCTTTTTTCAGTTTTGTTCCACTTGCTTCTCTTTGAAGGCTCCTTAAAAATGTCAGAGACTAGAAACTTTAATGTATTTGTGGGCAGTGTATATATCAACCACAAATTACTTGAGGAATTGTCATCTTTTAACATGTTTTAAAAGAGATACCAGTCTCTGAGCTATTTAAGTAAAATGTAGATGTCCTTGGTATGAAAACAAAACTCTTCTCACACTTTTATAAAATGACATAATAGATAGGGATACTCAAGTAATTCAATGTGATTTACTTTCAGAAGTCACAATGAAATATTAATACCTTCTCCTGTGCTTATGCTCCTAGTTCTGTATGTAGAAGCTCCTTACTCTGAAAAACTTTCTTGCCTTTGTTAGGTGCTGTGGAGATTTTTGTTTGTCTGTTTCTCCATGTGTGTTCTTCCCGGTCAACTCATGCATCAGAATTTTGGGCCTCTTGTGCATACCGAGTTGACTCCTAGAGCTTTCTTTAACAATTAATAGGAACACAAATTTTATGAAATTGACTGAACTTCTCTTATTAGCACTTTGTTCTTTCATCTGTTTTACCAGTTCTTTGCAACTGGAATCTGCTTGTGTCTTTCAACTGTGAAGAATGGCAAATATGCAACAAAAACACCAACAGCTATGCTGGGCAGAAGTGTAAGACACTGAAGGAGTTTGACAGAAAACTGGTGACTGTTTGTTAGACAGTTTTGTTTACTTCTAATACAATAGTTACAAAGCCTAAATAAAAGGATTGCTAATTAATGTACAGTTGCAGATATGAATACAAGGAACTAGTGGTGGGGACGGTGGCTATTTTGACTAACCATATTCATCTGAGGTGTTATCAGATGCCATACCCATAATGAAGACTTATTTTTGCCTAGGAAAGTGCCTGTGAGACTGAAATTGTCTGTGTTATACTCACTGCAGAAGACTTTTTTTCCCCTAAATTAAAATACTCTTCAACTGACTTGAATTTTTGTGTAAAAATGAAAAATGTATTAGAAATAAATGAACCTTAAAAACTGATCTTAAGTAGGAGTATCAGTTTACAACATCAAAGCAGGAAACTTTCATCATACTTAAAATCTTAAGCAATATCTTGTTTAACATCCCCTACTGAAGTGTTTACTAAGGAGGTTTTTCCTCAGGTTGTTTCAGAAACTTATGAAAGGCCTTAGTCTGAAATAAAACAGTAGTGAGCAATCCAACATCCCTTATACAGCCTCCTCCTCTGATCTCTCCATCTCCCCCAACATCTGTTCTGTGTAAATCAGTTATATTGGGAAATCTGTTGCTTAGTATCTAAGTAAACCAAATAATGCTTGAACTACTTCTTACAAAAGCACACATTTAAGTTTCACTTTGTTTAACTTTTGCTTTCCAGGGCTAAAAATACATATACAATTTGCCTCCTGAAAATCAAGGGAATTGGATTAGTCAAGTTACAATGAAAAAATTACAAAACAGAGTCAAATTTTGGATAATGGATATTTTTCAGGATTTTTTTTTTTAAATACTCATTAGCTTTCTCAATAATTCCCAGTTTGGGATCTAGCTGATAGTCGGAAGCCAGTCCTAATGTACCTTTTTTGAATTTGCTGTGCTAATAAAAGTAGCAAAGCACTGCAGCCCTATAGAGAACAACCATCTTGGTTTGGGAGGTACCACCTTTGCCATAGGTGACAAACTAACTTAAATGAATGCAGTTTGTTTCTTTATGAGACTCATAAAGCAAAGAAGTAGTAAATACCCTGTTGTGACTTAAGAATTTTTGTCAAAATATTCTGGTATAGGTGAAACTTTTTGGATGGATGGAAAACCTTGGAAAATTATCAGAGACTCATGATTTGGGTTTTAGAAGGATTTCTGTTTCCATTAGTGTCTTTGAGGATATCAGCCAGAAAGTAGCAGTAAGCATACTGGGGATTAGAATTATTTGTTATATTGAAAAATTGGAGCACTGATGTGGAAGAAAAGGTTCAATCCAGCAAGACTAAATGTGAAATTTAGCATGTTTTGCAGCTACCTGTTCCTGCCTGGGAGTAACTTTGAAGAATATTTGGTCATTACCAACTGAATTTGAATCATTACCACCATATTACTGCTAACAAAGTAAATGTATTCAAATGTACATGCAAAGATATTCTCTGAAGAGGACATAGGCCAAAGCTGAGGCCTTTCAGAGTGGAAAGATTATACCCAGTTATGGATGCTGTGTTTCAAGAACTGTATGGTTCAAATGGATGGGCCAGGACAACATCAAGAATTGTAAGAGGTATAGAAAATTGTGCTCTGCAAAAGAAGACTGAAGAAACTGGGATTCTCTAGTTCAGGAAGAAAGAAAAAATATCCAGTGAGCACGTGTGAAAAAAGAACCCTTTCCTCCAAGTGGAATGACCTGGAATTTCAGTAAAGAAGGTTAAATAGAAACTAAGCAAACTTTTCTGAACTTAAAGATAGTTCAACACTAAAATACATGGTTGAATAAAGTGAGGAATATGTGAGTAGAGTTTAGACAACTATCTACTGAGAACGATGTAGCTGTAATTGTTTGCTCCCATTTAAGGGCAGCATGGACTAGAGTCTATATTTAAAGGTACCTCCAGCTCCTTCTTTTTTCTTGACACACGAATGTCTTTTCCATTACAAAAGCATGTGTTTGCAAGCCTTTAAAGTGTCTTCTTTTTCTTAAATGATAATCTAATTGCAATTTGACTTTGAGTCAGTTGTTAATAATAAACAAAAGCCTTAGCAGCATCAAAAGCAGCAAAAAAGTGCTGTGTGCCTTATTAACAATTGGTGGTATGAGAACTCTGGTTCCAGAAATGTCTCTGGAAATAGAAGCTGCTTGGTTTTTTTTTGTTTGGTTAGTTGTTTGTTTTTTTTTAAATTAGCTCATTGCAGCAAAGATTACTTGCTAGGTGTAAAAAAAAGGAAAGCCGAATGGTCACAGGATATGAACAGTGTAATTCCTAGCACTTCGTCATCTCTGAAGTTCTATGATCAGAAAATATAATTTACTTTTAATAAATGCCTATGTAGACAAATTGCAAATATCTGATACGTTTGCTTTAGAAAGAGTCCATATATGATTATAAAGGAAAGAAATATATACTCAATTTGGAGACTTCTGACAATAAATAGTTCTTTTACCATTTTTTCCATGTTGAAGAGTAACTTTTAGAGTAAGCAAAGGTTTGGGGGCGTGGGTGTTGCTAGAGACAGTGGGGGTTTTGTGGGGTTGTTTTGTGGTTTTTTATTATATCAGCATTTATCATAACATTCAAAAATATTCTTAATTCGGAAGGAATGTTTGATGTGATTGCATGTGTTATTTCAAAAGTGTTTGGTAAAATAGGTAATGGGAAATCATTGATGGACTGGCTAGGGAGCAGGGATTATTACTGCATGACCTTGTACTGGAGTAGTAAATTGACACATGCAGCCTTCTCAACTTAACAGTGGGTGTCTAAAATCAGCCTGTCCTCTTTATCTGTGTTGAAACTTTAAGGGCATATTAACTGCACAAAGAGCTAGTTTTAAGGTTTACCGTCTCCCAGTGATGTATTTGAACCACAAAGTGATCCCATATGTCATATTTCTATATATCTCCCTTATTTCCTACAAATACAATTATCTTCTCCATGAATGTCATCTTACTGAATAATTTGATATTAGGAAAGGGAATGAAAACTGAAAGCAAATAGAACTTATTGCAGTCGTGAGTTAGTACATCCAGAGTATTTTCTGGTTTTTTGCACTCTTAACTTGCCTTCCTGTCCTGAGCATGTCTTGAACATGAAACTGTTCATAGATGCAGAGCTTCCAATCTGACAGATAGCAGGTATTACCATAGTAAATTTTCCTCTGTAAGTGTATTTCTGTCTTTGTTCTTACTCTTCATAGATGCCAGAATTTCAGAAGAAGACTGTCCATATTAAGGACCCAGGGAGAGTAGAGGAGATTATTTGTGGCCTCATCAAAGGTGGAGCTGCCAAACTTCAGGTAAAGATAGTGGAAGGTGTTACCAGTTTGGAATGAGTTCAATCATATGATTTTTGCTCTGTGCCAAAAATTCAAAGAGTATAACAGAAGTCAGCCTTCAAGTAACTTCCAAAACTTAGACATCTGTTAACTATTTTAAATAGCCCTTGTTGAGTCAAATGTAATTCAGCCAGACACTAGTTAACTAAATTATATAAGTCTAGTAATTTCAGGAAATATTCTGACCAAAGGAATTAGAAAAACAATTTTATAAGAATTAAGTTATTCTTATGGGATATTCTGCCTTGCATTACAATAAAATAGGGAGATTTCTGTGACACGTATGCAACTCAACTGCAACTACTGTTGACTGTTCAGAATTTCTAGGCATTCTTTTTTTTGTTTCTCCGTGTTGTAAGACAGTTTTGCTTTTTCTTTCCTTAAATAGATTATTACAGATTTTGATATGACATTAAGTAGATTTTCCTACAATGGAAAAAGATGTCCAACTTGTCATAGTGAGTACTTTTTTTTCTTATATAGATTGGTTTGTTCACTCCTTTCAGTTTTTCCTAGATTTTAATTTTCTGTCCAGGTTATTAACCTAATTTATTAGATTTTATATTGCCTAACCTGTACATCCTAATGAAAAAGTATTATAGTGAGTGTCCATATGTGTTTTATGTATTTATATTTTAATCACAATCTTTGTGAATTAAAATTAGGTACATTGTCATTCACAATTAAACTTAAGGTCTGAACTATAAGATGTTACTGACTAGATATGATAGTCTTGACTCAATTTCTTTAAAGAGTTCATAATACTCCTGATGCCTGCAAAACTCAGATAGCAGATTCCTTTGAAATCTTGACATTTTTATGTTTTAAAACAATTTTTTTAAAAATCAATTTATAATGAAGTGGGAATCCTAAAACACATAGGATGCCTCATGATGATTTCAGAAACAGTTACATCTCAAAAGAGAGATAAGAGGCTTATAATTAACCTTGTAATTCAGAGATGAGGGGAAGGACAGTAATACATCCTCATGCTTACGAAGAAAAATGTGCCTGTTGCTGGTAAGAAAAGTTCTGAGGAAACATAGTGGTATGTCATCAAACATTGTCTTCTATGCCACTTCCAGTGTCATATAGCAAAGAAGAAGAGATATAATGTCTTGTTTAACACTTTTCTTTTTCTACCCCCCAGACATCATTGATAACTCTAAGCTTATCACAGAGGAATGTCGGAAAAAGGTAAACGGAAAACCTACTAGCTGTTGGTTTGCTGTTCAGACAACTGATTTATTCCCTGGCTGTGCTGTGTGTTGAATTATGCAGCATGACAGGACAAGAGATACTTTCAAATCCTTAAAGTTCTCTGAGCATTCTCACTGACTGTAAGGCGTCCAGTCACTAACAGAAGTGAACAGAAATATTTGTATTCTTGATAGTAGCACGTAGCTCAGTTTAACAGTATCCACTTTGTCTACCTAGATATATTTACAAGCTAACTCTTAGTTCAAAGAGCATTTCAGATTCCATTTTACATAATAGGGTAACCAGAATAAAGGAAGTTATTTTGATTTATTAGATCAAATACCAAGTGTTATTTTATAAAAATAAATTAAACATCTGTTGCTTCTTTCCCCTTCAGTTATTGCAGCTGAAAGAAACATATTATGCTATTGAAATTGATCCAGCTCTCACTATTGAAGAAAAATATCCTTATATGGTAGAATGGTAAGAGACACCTTCCATCTTCAAATTGTACTACGCTTAGATTTAATAAGTTTTTAAAAGCAAATTAATGGCAGTAATTATCTTTTAGCTAACGTATTAACTGAATTAATCTCTTAGAGTGTTGTGCAACAACTGTTTTTGCTTTGGTTAATTCAAGTTAACTCATTCAAGTTAACAGCATACAGGATGATTTTCAAGATGAGATTTAGTGAAAGGTAAATCTTTAGAAGTCAATTTCTACCCATTTTTTGTTTATATTCTAGGTACAATAAATCTCATGCCCTACTCATTGAACAAGGCTTACAGAAGGACAAGTTTGCAGAAATTGTGAGGGAATCTGATGTTATGCTGAAGTAAGTTCCTTTTGGTTTGAACAGTACTGCTTTGGATTTTTACTCTGTTTTCAGGGGAACAAAAATATTTCTGAGAATGTGACATCATAACCTGGAAACATAGTGAGCTTTTCATGCCCCTGCTTTAATTTATGTTTTTTACCTAAATGCTTACAATGATCGTGCAATATACATTAGAGATCTTTAAAAAAAAATAAGACGTTTGAGTTCCATCTCTACAAACTCCATTTCTGTAGACTTTAATCTCTTGTAACTGCACTGGTGGCTCTTTTTATGTAAGTGGAATGTGGAGTTCATCTTTGTTCCTTTGAAAAACAATCCCTGAGATAAAAATGCAGTGACTTGAGGAATATATTTCTATGTTATATTAAATATTGTTCTTCCTTTATGGCAAGTTTAAAAGCCAGTAAAATCCTTGCTTGAAATATACTGTGGCTCCAATCTCTCAAAGTTCTCCAAAATTGTCTGTAGATTTTAGTTAATCAAGATGTTAAGACTTAATTGTGGAAGTGTTTGTTTATCATACTGGCTAAATTCTTGTCTTTTGCAAAACTGGCAAGCACACCGTCTGCCTGTTCGAAAGCCTAAGTCCACAAGGATTAAATCGTCATTCACAGGCTAAAATTCCCTCAAAAATTTTCACCATTATTTTTTTTAATGTAAAATTCTCCCAATCAATGTGTATGTTGAAACAGTGTATAGAGATCACCGAATCATTAAGGTTAGAAGAGACGTCTAAGATCAGCAAGTCCAACCATCAACCTAACACCACCATGCCCACTAAACCATGTCTTGAAGTAATACTATCTTGTTCCTGGAATACTATACCTAGTTTTGATTGGGCACTAAAAACAACAAAGCATTCAGGAAAGAGTAAAAACAAACATATATTTGTAGTCTGATAGTAGCTAGAGAGAGTTCTACTAGTTGCTTGATTGTTCTGGTGTGTTTGGGGAAGGGATAAATGTTTTTAAGTCTTTAAAACTTGATTAGATGTTTGGGTGAGATGGAATTATACAGACCCAGACCAAATAGCTTGATGCAAGAGTTTCTTGCTAAAACTACATGCCTTGTGTTAGGTTGATGGTTCTCACTAACCTGAAAAGGTGAGGCAAAGGCAATAAAGTGAAACGCTCAGGGAAAGTTAATTTTCTTTTCCAAAGATGACGTGAATGTCTTCTGAAAACTTGGGCTTTTCTTGGCTTGCTTTATTTGATATTTGATCTGTATTTACATGCTGTGTTACAGAGAAGGATATGAGAACTTCTTTGATAAGCTCAGTGAACACAATATTCCTGTGTTCATATTTTCTGCTGGGATTGGGGACATTCTTGAGGAAGTTATCCACCAGGCTGGTGTCTACCATTCTAATGTCAAAGTGGTTTCCAATTTCATGGATTTTGATGAAAATGTAAGTATGAAATAACACATTATTATCAAACATGACTGTTTGTGGTATTTCGTAGCTCTTTATATATACTACAAGGTGAACATTTTAATACAACAGATGTAGCTATTTACCCTACCACACAGAAAATTAGAATTGCATACTCAGCATTCTCCCAGGAAAACAAACAAGCAGAGGATAACAGTTCAAACACTTGATAGCATGCTGTGACTAAGATACCATTCATTTCCGTTAATAACAACCTCAGCCCAGCGCTACTCCTCCAAGCAGGGAGAATGCTATTACAATCATTACGGTATTTAATACTAATTTATCTTGTTCATCATTAGAGATTGCATAGTTCAATGTTAGTTCAAGAGTAGTATCACCTATTCCAGATTCTGTCTTGTCTGTATGATACTAGAAATAACTTCAGTCGTTTTTTTTATAGGGAATATTAAAAGGATTTAAAGGAGAATTGATTCATGTTTACAACAAACATGATGGTGCCTTGAAGAACACAGAGTACTTCAAACAACTAAAAGACAACAGTAATATCATACTGCTGGGTGATTCCCAAGGAGACTTGAGTATGGCAGATGGAGTAGCCAATGTTGAACACATTCTCAAGATTGGCTATCTCAATGATAAAGTAAGTAGCCTTATAACCTTTGGAACTTTGAATGAAATACTGCAAGTCAGAACAGGTTCATTATAATAAGCTTTTGCTGTCAAACCAAGTGTTTGGCCCGTATTTGAGATTTCAAATGTTTTTCATGGATTTTTTACCTCAAGTTTTTTTTTTCTAATCCATAAGGTACAAAACCACAAATGTAAATTGCTTTGGTTTTTGTACTGAACTACTTCTGAAAAGGTGTTTCATTTGAGAACTAAAATTCAGAGGCTAGAGAAATTAATTCTCTTAAGTTCTTGTGGCTCCTTCCCCTCCTTTCAATAATGAATTGATAATTGAGCAAAATTATAGTCTTCCAAATAAAAATTTCAGGCAGTGTCTTTTTTCTTTTTCCTTTTTTTTTTTTATGAGGAGACCGAGAACTGATTGTTTGCTAAATTATAATGCACATCTGTTTGCATTCAGGAGAGAGAAAACTTCAGTTTTCTATTTCTCTCTGCCTTTTGGGAAGCTGGGGAAGTAGTTTTTATTTCAGTATCCTTATGTGTGAGACCTGGAATAAACGTGAGGTATTGTATCCTGGAATGCACATGTGGTTATCTAAGGCTACGCTTACTCTGTCATTCCCTCAGATGAGTGATACATATCTGCATGGCTCATTCCCTTAATTTGGTGGAAAGACTGCACAACATTTTAATGACAAAAAGTCTTCAGAGAATTAATTCTAAGACTAAGTGGGTCTTTCTCTTTTCCCCTTCTGCAATTAGGTAGATGAGCTTTTGGAAAAATATATGGACTCTTACGATATTGTCTTGGTGAAAGATGAATCCCTGGAAGTTGCCAACTCCATCCTACAGAAAATCCTGTAAATTGCAGTCTCAAGTCACTCCATTCCTTCCAGGAGGCAACTGGACAGAAAAGCACACACGTGCTATCTTAGATCTGTTTATTACTCATTTACAGAACTGTGTAATTTAATTTAAGACTTTTATCTTCATTTTGGTATTTTGAAAATATATATGGTATTCATTGTCAACTAGAAGCTCCTTTTACTGCTCTTATGCTGTTCTTTATTGTCTCACACTCCTGTTATAACTAGATTTAAATTGGATTTATAGATGTGATGAACTGCTACTGATGGGATATTTTGGTTCACTGTGTTTTAATCAGGCATTTCAGAGGAGCATTTTAGAAAATGTGGCTATTTTGTAAAATTGAAGATGTAAACGTTCTGTGAATAAGCAGTGTGTATGTTTGCGTTGCCTTTTCTTCTTTCAAAGAAGATACTTCAGTCTCAGCTGTACTTTGAAGGATCTTACTCATATGCTACGGACTTTCACAGAAGTTTTTCATACATATATTTTTCTTCAGTAAAAATGCTTTATTTGCCAAATTGAGGCAAAGTGTTTCTTCTTAATAGATTTTTTTTTTTAATCATTACAAAATGTTCTGTATCCCTACTGCTTCTTTATCCTCTGCAGAATATGGGAGGAATGTTTTAAAATAGTATATCTGAGCTAAAGTTTCTCATCTTTACCAGATAGTAAACAGATAGTTTCACAAGCTAATAGTACACAGCCATAACTTCAGCCCTTTTTCAGACCTTATTGTGTGTACTACTCCACTTCTAGCCTGGTGTTACAAGTCAAAGCTAGCATGGCTCATTAAACAATTTCTCTTGAAATTCTCAGTGAGCTGCTCCAGGCACAGAAAATCAAAACAAAGTTAGACCTTAATCTTGGATTTTAAAAGCAGACTTAGCCATCTTGCAAAATCTCGTTTTCTTGCTACCAGGCCCATGTCTTAGAAGCACATAAGGAACACCTCTCCAGACTGGCTTTAGGTCACACTCCCACTCTGCAAATTGTAAACACAAGTATCAGTATAGCATCTAGCTCTTCTGGTTTTGTTATGCAAGTCCTCTCTGTTTAAACACCTACTGAATCTTCATAAAATAGTTTGGGTTGGAAGGGACCTTTAAAGGTCATCTAGTTCAACCCCCCTGCAACGAGCAGGGACATCTTCAACTGAATCAGGTTGCTCAGGGCCCCGTCCAGCCCAGCTTCCCTAACGTGCAGTAGTCACTGTTCCCCTTTGCTTTCATTTATATGCAGCAGGAACTGTGATATCTTCCATTCCCTGAAGAATTGTAATGAAAACATGGGAGAACCTAGAGCTGCATTCTCTCCTTCCAGCACGTAATACACATCTCAAGAAATGGCCTCTTCCCATCCAACCTGTGGGCCATTATCTAAATTCTGACCAGTCATATTTTATTGCTATTATTATTATTAATATTAATACATTGCATTATATTGCTGATTCTAGCACCAGCCATATTTTTTCCAACTCAGCAGACTTACATCTGTTACTACACCTGATGAAACTTTTCCCAGAAGGCAAGATGGAGGTAGTTGCCTTACCCCACCTCTGCAGTGAACTGAAATTAAATCATCTGCATATTTTGAGTGCACAGTAGGGACGTGATGCACGATCTGAGGTGATGTGAGCATCCTTTCGTAATCACATTGCATGTGGTATGCTGGCAAAGCACACGGACCTTTCAGAAATTCCAGCTTGCATCTTAACAGGCAACGACTGAGGGATGATGTTCTTCTTGTATACAATCTATAGTTGTGTAATTCCCTACTCCTGGCACTGGGGCTGGTAGATCACCAGAAGCAGGAGCCTTAGAAGCTGTCTGTTTCAGCAGAAAGAGGATCACATCTTGGCTGCCTTCCATTTGAGAGCCAGGACTTGGGTGGCAGCAGACTGGAAGAGCTGAAACCGCCCTGGCAGTGCCAGTGACAGGAGGAGACAGGAGCAGCAGCTGCCTCAGTCCTGGACTGCCAACAGCGCATCAGCCAAAGCCAGAAGACGAGGAGAGCTTGAAAGAAGCTGTGACAGCTGCTGAGTCAGTGCATCAAGATAGCTCCTGTTGACACTCTTT
>NW_010195208.1:30113-40904 GCF_000695765.1 Mesitornis unicolor
AACCAAGTGCCCAGCAGCAGCAGGTGCTGCAGTTGATGTGTGACTGACAGGAGCAAATACCAGCTGAGTGAGAGACACTGCACAGAACAGGCTGAAGGTGAGAATGACTCATGACAGTGGGGCTGAGCAGGGGAGATGCTGCAGCTCTTGGAGGTGCAGGGTGAGCAGCTGCCTGGGGCAGAAGGAGCCACAGGCAAGGGCAGCAGGTTGGGATGTAGCAGATCCCTCTGGAGCAGCCAGGGACAGAGCAGCTTTGTACAAGTCATCACAGAAGAGCAGAAGGAAGTGTGTTAGAACATGCCAGCTGCAGTGGGACAGGACAGACTTGCAGACACCCCGAACACCAGCCAGGAGTGTCACGAAGGATATTCCTCAACACACAAGGTAAGTACTTTCTCCCTTTCCTCTGGGACTTCGATGTGCCATTGAACCAACCTTCGCACCCAGTCCCTGTGGCTTCTCTCCTCGTTCCCCCCTCATTTGCCTGGGCCAGGGAGAAGGGCAAGATGGTCATACTGCAAAACCATAAGAGAAGGAGCAGCCTTCTGCACAGTCATCTTCTGCCAACACCATGGTTTCAGCACTGCCAGCAAGATCCACAGGGTAATGTTCTGTATGGCTCCCCACAGGACATCATTGTGGGCTGTCCCCTCAGCAGCATGGTCTGCATCTCTTGGGGAATGCTGCAGCATTTCCAAGGGAGCTCAGCAGACACAGATTCTTTAACAGTCTGCACTTTGGGTTTTGGGCACCTGCATAATTTACGTTATCTGAGCTAACGTCAAGGTTGTAGGGGAGGGTGGGGTTTTGGTGGTTTTTTGGTCTTTTTTTTAAACCAGCAATCATGGTGGCTCTTTTGTCATAGCTGCCAAATAAAAGTCCAAAAGGCAAAGGTCTTCTGAAAAAACACTGAGGTGTTCGGATGCACTGCTTACTCAACCCGTCTCCAGTTGCAAGGGGCTGATTACTCCAGATTATCCCAAAGTTTACACTGGGACAAAATTTTCCATTTACAGGTGGATTACCATTGGAATACAGATAACAGCTAAAATTTAGGGCATGCGAAAAGTGGCTGATAGCCACAGCTCCACAGCACAACTTAAGTCAGCAACGCATGCTCTGGCACAAGATCATTGCAGCTGCAAGTATAATGGAGTTCCCTGGCCATCCCAGCACCACAGAAAAGGAAGGGGCAGTTCTAGTCTCTGCACGGTGTATCTCAGAGCCCGGAAACACTCATCCAACTTGTCTCAAGATTTCACATAAACTCTTTGATCCTCCCTCAATAATTTAAAAAAACAACAAAACTAAAAAACACTCAAAAAAACCCACAACCAAAACCATATAAAAAAGCACATGCAGAGCAATATGGAAAAGGATTAGGCAGTATCTTTAAAACTAGTTACCAAAACAAATCTCCAACTAGCTTTTTATCCAGATTACTGAAATTAGTATCCAGTCTGCTATAGCCTGAGCATACCAGAAGTGATCACTTGATGGTTTCCAAACTACACAGACATTTAAAAGTCTTTGCCTTGATAGAGGATTTCAGATCAACCAACTCTCCCTCAAGCATTTTATAAGGAAGATTTTTCCAATCTCGCTTCCATGCAGACAGACAAGAATGGTGAGGCACCAAACGCTCCATCCACAATGCCAATCACTTCAAGAAAAGGATTCCTACCCTTCCACAAGGAGGCAGGAAGGTGCCATCTCCAGCACACTTACTCCTTCTATCCCTAAATCCTGTCAGTCTCAGAGTCTGTGTTAAGGGTCTGCCACAGATTGTGAGCCTGTGCTGGGACAGAGGAGCAACTAAGTCACATTGCAACCCTCTGACAGAACCCATTTCCTTTACAAAGGGTATCTGCATGCCAAGTAATTTACTTCTTGAAATGCCACATGTACAAATTTCTAGAAAAAACAGTTCCTTACATGACCAACCTGAACCAGGAGACCTGAATTAGAAATCTACATAGTGCTGTACAGATTATCAATATCCTTTCATCATCTCACATCCCACTGCCAACTATGACTCTCATATGGTAGTTAAGGGACACTACAGGATACATTCTTAGATATCTTCCACTTTTTCAGAATCCCATCTTTTTGTTGCTAGTCTGATGAGCTAGAAATAAGCATGAATGCTATCAGTCATCTCTCCAAAACCACAAACACCACAGCTGCAGGTTAAACCATCCTTCTCCAGCAAGTCTAATTCTTGTAATTGCTATCTAGATTCCGCATTCAGTTTTAGGAAAGAGATGCTATTCACATTATGCCTTTCTAAATCAAATTTCTAACTAGAAATATTTTGCAACCAAAAAAAAGTGTATTTTATTTGTGATCCAGTTTGGGAAGGCAGGTATCAGACACTTCCTAGACCATTTTCCCGTAGCTAAAAGAGTATTGAAGTTAAAAGCAAGGAATAAGCAGTCAAGTTAAAAGTGAATTTGTTAATTTTTTCCCCTTTACTCACAATAGCTGTTCTGTCCGTAGCACATGTCCAAGGTCAAGTATTTGGAACCTTTATTTAGCTAAAAATGTTTCCTCCTTCTGAGTGGGTGTTGCAGTCAGCTCAAATGTCCTCTTACTGTTAAACATATACTAGTAGTCCTGAACTGAGCAAAAAACTTGTATCAAATACTAGCTAAAGATGCCATTTTTAAGCTTAAAGGAAAATCAGAGGGTTTTTTTTTTCACACAGGAAGAAGTAATATTTGAGTTCAACAACTACAAACTCTGGATTAAGTGTAATTTCTGAATACACATAGGAACATGTAGAGTTACACAGCAGAAAGTATCACTGTCATATTGGGACAGAAAAATTACACCAAAATATATTTATAAATACCTGGATTTTTCTGGGTACACAACCATGATCATTCTCCACTGAGCCTCTTACAATGCAGCAGGTAATAGCCAACCATGACTGCAGGGAGCTTCCTTTCATCAACTGCCTGCCTAATAGGAATCAGCTGCCCCACTCTGAGAACAGTACCATGCTGCCTCATTAGAGCAGCAGCAGCAGTAGTCCGAATTCTGGAGAGCGTCTCCTTGGCTAAACCATTCCTTAAAGAATCAGTATTTTTCTAAATAAGTTATCTCAGTTAAGTATGTGAGAAAGTATCTACCTTATACTTTCTGCATAAAAAATTATTGTACACTTTGAGGTAGAAAATATTTCCCTTGTATCTATATCCACCACAGGCCACCCTCACTAAAGAGCATGGTGACATAGAGGAACTGATTTATTGCTGGAGATGCAGGGGCTGTGCTGAGCCCTCCCAGTCCCTACCAAGCAGAGTTTCACTTCCCAACCAGCTCCCCCTGTGCCCAGGCTCAGGTTTGTCTCACTGACTGCAGTCTGCCCTCACATTTAAAGGGCTGCCATGCACCATGAGAAGCAATGGGTAGAGGCCTTCAACCAACATACAACCCTGTTCTGAGAAGGAAGGTGGCCCCCAGCCTTCCTTTGAGGGAGCAGCCCACAGCTGCCCACAGAAAGGAAAAGAACTGATGGGGTCTACATATGTAAGCAAAAATTCCAGATTTTATGCAGTTTGACCTGACACAGCCAGGTGGTCCTGGCCTTTGTTGCCTTTGCTTGGGCAAGTAAATGCTCAGTGTAAACACAATCATTTTTCAGCAAGTTTTGCCATTTATTCGCTACTTTCCCCCAAAGTTGCATTCTCATTTCCGAAATGGCAGCCTCCAGACCTAGGGAGAGTGAGGTGAGGGGGCAACAAAAACTTCCTCTTGACAGAAAACAATCATTTGGACGGATCACAAGCCATGTTTGCTAAGGCCTAAGGAGCAACAGAATGAGAATTTCAGATGTACTTATCCAAGCCAGAGGCACTGGTGAAGTTATCCCATCACTGACCTGTGCTTCCAAAAACATCCAGCACGATGATTGATGCTGCGTGGCACAGCACTTCTGTGTGGTGCTGCTCTTTGTCCTGTATCTGCCCTGCAGCACAGCTCTGCTGTCCTGGTTTACTAGGAACTCTTCAGACCTCATCCTGGGAACCATCTGGAATGATCCTCTGTGCAGAAACAGCTGTTCACCATGATTTTCTCACCTAAAACAATTCTGGATATCCAGAAGACATGCGTGTTTTTTGGGGATATGTATGAGAACAGGAGTTGTTTCCACATTGAGGACTGCTTCTGGCAGTACTCAGTCACAACCTGCTTCCAGCTCCTTAGGTCAGCTCTGTAAGTGAGCAGAAGCAATCCATCTGAACCACTGCAACAAGCGAGCTATCTACCTCCAAGTAACAACTCTGTGCAAGTCTTCTGAGAAAACTGCGTTCACAGGCTGGTAGTATTCCTAAGGAGCCATTCAGGATTTGGATTGCAAGTGCCATCCACTGACCCCCACAGTATCTACAGCTGGTGTAAAGGCCTGGTATTTACATCAAGCCCAAACCAGACCAGAGTTCCAGCTTTTTGCATGCAATAAATGTGGTTTTGGAGCTACGAACAAAGTGAAAACATCAAACCTCGGACACAAAGCCCAGCGAGTTTGCTTTCATTAGCCTAGGGAATGAAATATTCCCTACGTAAAACAGTAGCATTCAGTGAGAGACTTGGAGTTCCCAGCTAAGAGAACCATCACCCTCCCCACTGCCACAGCTGATAGCAATAGGGGATAGGTAATTTAGGGAACTCCTTCTAAGGCCAAAGAATGACATCACTGCACCTGTGTGAAGTACTAAAACAAAATCTTTGAAAATAATAAACCACAATAAATCAGTTTGATCGGATAATCTTAGTTCAAAATATTTTTCCTGAAGATCAGTAGCAGTATTGAACACATTCAGGATGAGCCTGCTATGTGCACACGAAGAGTGCTGCACAGAGGGAATTTGCTTCTGCTCAGATTCCCCACTTGTCAAAATGAGAAAAAGAGAAACTTTCACAGCAGTAGTTGATCAACATTTTATTTAACAAAAAGATCAGTTATCCAACAGTTAATGGTATCAAACTCAAAAAAATATTTCACTGCACTTTCTATAACTGTATTAAAAACTGATACAAAATGTTTTCATCCAACTGAAATACCAGGTTTTAAAAAGAGCATCTCGGGGAGCTTACAACCCACATGTACAGATCAAGGAAAGCAAGAAACAAGACACAGAGCACGTCATGGAAACACAGCTCCCTTTCCGCTTGTCTTGGACAGTGTCGCACTGTACCTATGTGTGCCCTTTACATGGAGTGTACCGAGGGGGATCACACAGCCTTCCAGAGAAATAATGTATGTTTAGTGAATTTTCTGTTAAACAGCTTGCTACGTTTATAGATCTAAGGGGTGATTGTCTCAACAGTTCCCTTAACCTAAGCAGCAGTCCTGGGCCTGATTTTGCCTTGAGTATCTGCAGGCAGACCCAGACGGGGCCATTTCTTGATTCTGTCACTGTCTTTTTGTTTGTTCACCATGTCAGACTGCTCTGCTGCGTAAGCTCCAAGTACTTACTCCCTAGTCTAACAATTTCCAAAAAAGGAGGCAGAAGCCCAACACAAAATCAATTGAATCCAGTATTTGTGACAGTATTTGGACCTCATAACACTAATATTTAAAGTCTATCAAAACTATAAATAAAGTTGCAACTAGAAAGGTTTGGGAATCACTGATTGGAATGCTGTTTCAACAGGCCAGCAGGAAGAGTCAAGGTTATTCATTAAATACAATGCAGACGGTAGCAAACTTTTTATTTTCTAAGGGAATGCCTAACACATACACGGTTGCAATTCTAGGCCTGTTTAATTTATTTCACAGCTTATGGAAATTTTGCCATGGTATAGCTACCATTTGCACATTCTCCAATTTGCACATCAGCGTTCCTGCTGGCAAATACTCGCATGAGTTTGTTCAGCTGCTGGAAAGATGCTCATGCCTTCTGAAAGGAACTGGGCTGAATGTCTGAAAATATTTACAGGTTATTTTCACGGGGAATATTTTCTGGTTTCTTCTGCAGAAATATTCTGGATATAGAAGGTTTTTTAAAACTCTTTTAAAAGCACTTGGTAAGTTTTCTCCCTACCACCCATCCATCCAAGTGACTGTATTCAATGATGACTTCTAATCTTTAGCATAAAACCAGAACCACATACATGGTTCATGACACGACGTGTGGCAGTACACTCTTTATCCGTTTATACACCCTATCTTGAGGCACTTAACAGTTTTTTCAGATATACCTAACAATTCCAACTGAAAATCTCTTCCTATTTTACCAGCCTGCCAGCACATAGGCATAGGCAGGCACAGGCTACCTAACGAGTGCTACCCTTACAGGAACACGCTTGCCGAAACCTCTTCCAAGTAAAACACGTCTGAACATTAGGTCAGCTCAGGACTCTTCTTTTTTTCTTATCTTTACAGTTCATCGTGTTCCTCTTTGGCCTCCTGGTCTTTCAGCTTGAATTCTTCAGTGGTAACTTTACCATTTCCATCCCGGTCTTGATTGGTGAACATATTTTTAACAATCTTTTCAAAATCAAAACCAGGAGCTAGTTTCCCTTTGCCAGAATCAACTTGAGCTTTAATGTACTCTGAAAACTAAGCAGAGAGAAATAGGAGAAAGCTGCTCATAGTGAAACAGACATTTAAAACTGAAGAGTATTTACAAACATGGTATTTATTTGTTTTGATTATTCAGCATTTTACTACTTACTAAGCGTGCATAAAAGTACACTGTTATAACCTAAATTGGACAGACATGTGAGGTTACATCACTCTTTGTAGAGCTCACCAGGAATTTCCTCACTTATTCCTCACTTGACTCCATGGTGGGGAAGGTTGCAAAGTTTTAAGGTTAGTTTTCCCTAAAAATTCTTTTCCTTATACGTTTGAAGTTATTCAAGGTGATTAGACAACAACCAACAGGAGTCATACTGTTGGCTTGCCAACAAAAACAGAAGTCCACATTCAAACAGAATTTTTCCAATTACTGTTATCTCTGGCGCTGTTAAATAAGCTTCAGCAACAAAAGCTATTTCTGACATTCCTTTACACCTTTTAGGCCAAGCATCCTCTCATTTCTCCTTGGCTTCTCCTCCTCACTAGGTGACCAGAAGGACGTAGATATCAACAGTCACATCCCACCTCACTCAGTCTCTAGGCTGATAAAAGCTCTTTTCTTCTCTGCAAGGACAGAAGTGGAGGTAAACACAAGAGAGAAGATGGAGAAAGAAGGAAAACAAAGAGGTGGAAGAGAATGCTAGGAAGAGGGAAAACAAGATATTGGTTTTACCCCATTGGCTTGCTAAAATGCTGGAAGGCACCTCACGCTGTTCCATAGTCCACAGCCTGCACCTTGAGAGCTGCAGGCAGCACTACTCCAACAAGCAAGGACAGAAAACAGAATGATAGAGAAAGGCAACAAAGACGACTGAAGAAGAGAATAAAAAATAGACCTCCTCAGCTAAGAGAAAATGGAGAGGAAAACCTCCCAGAGGTTTATATTCTGAGAGATGGTGTGGGAAGTGGCTCTCAATCAGGGCACCCAATGACATTCTCACACTGGGGGAGAAAAGCAGGCAAGAAGGCCTTGTTCCCACAGCACACAATTCACCTGTGGGAGGAGCAGCCACAGGCACTGCCAGGCTGCAGGAGTGATCAGACAGCTCCTGGATGCTCTGCTGCAGGCTCAGCTTTGGCTCAAGAATTCACCATAAACCTCCAAATAACAGAGACTGAGAAGGCTGGTACAGGGACGGACCGCTGAATACCAACTCTGCCTCTAACATCTGTGCCCTAACCTGTTGGTCAACCTTCTGTTGACCAAGAAGACCACAACAGTACATTATCTTAAGTAGTATGGCCATTCTTGTATTTCTTTTTTCTTTTACGTTCCATCTCTAAAGCTAAATAACCATGTTTTATTTGACATGCTGCCGTCCTGTTAACTTGACAACAAACACAATGTGAGAAGAAGAGAAGGGGAGAGACCTCATTCTTCAACATCTGCACTGATGGTGGCAGGAGAAAACCACTGCAAGTGTGTTCACCATTTCAGCTTACCTCCTCCAGAAGAACCTCTCCATCATGATTCTGGTCTATTTCTTCAAAAAGATTGGGAGAGACTTCCCCATTCCATACAAACATGTATCCTTCAGGCAAGCCAGACACCAGTTCCAGCAGTTCAATGTCAAAAACTAATACAGCACTACCGGGCACTTCTCCTTCTGTCACAACAAACGGCAAAGAGGGTATTTTTCGTCACTTACATTGAACAGTGTCTTTGCTTTTAATCCATAATTAAATTTCTCTTCCTGCTCCAACAGGTTCTCTACTGCGATCCTCAAGCCCAGTGATCCCAAGCCCACCAAATCTTTCTTTTCACTTCAGCAGAGGTGATCAAAACAAAGGAAGCTTTCATAATAAAACTGCATCCATTTTTTTAACTACAAAGGTAAAACAGTGAGAAATAATCAATTTTTCTTTATCTCACCGACACGCTGGGTATCAAGGCGCTACTGACCGACTCAATGGTGTTGTAACAGCTTGGGCTGTTACCTCTCAGAAACCATGGAAGGAGTTTTAATTCCTTCTTGAAAAAGAAAACTGAGGTCACCTCTAACTTCTGTCCAGTAGTGAATGAGCAATCTCTTCAGACATCTGGGTATACACCAAAACACTAACACTCAGGCAGTGTTTCAGACCGTGCGTATCAATGTAATTTTAATGATGGCAAATGCCTATGGTAAGTTTATAATGTTTATTACATTTTTAACACAGCAGACTTTTTATGTTATGAGGAAAATTTTAAATTTATTATCTGTAACTATACAATTTTATATCATACTATAAAATGTTGCATGTATAATACTCATAATTTTTCATGGAAGACAGTTAAAAGTGAAAATATTTCTTCATCTCTTATCACAGACTGATTCTCCATTAAGCTTGGCACACGATGCCTGACAGTCTTTATAAAATACAAACTGTTCTAGAGTGATTCAAAGAACATTGCAACTCATGCAACTGTACTCATGTATCAGAGTTTGTTGGTGTTGGTGATCTCCCAATAGTCTCCTTTCCCTCAAGTCTTTTAACTCATAAGACAGGCAACAACCACACATACTGGGAGATGAGAGTTCTTGTCACTTCTATATTGTTCTATTATTGTGGTCCTTCATGCTCTAAACCAGGGCAAACTGCATTACGTGTGTTAGTGCTGGGGTTTCAACAGCACCGATGAACTGTTTCACACCTTACAATCAGTTTATGTAGTTTCTGAATTCTGAGTTTTCCTTGAATTTCTAAAATACTGGTGCTGAAGAGTACCCTTCAGTTTCATTTCCTGAATAACACGTCGTATGTCCAAGCATAAATACCCAATTCCCTACCATGCAGATAAGCGTTTACACCCCTCTGCAACACCAGAGTGCCTGGAGCTTTCTGCTTTGACAAAGCAATATTACTGAGGGCGTGTGTTCCCGTCTGGACTGGGATGGTCTTTACACTGCCCACAGTAACAGCGTGAGTTACACCACAGCACAGACAGTATGTTTATTTCACTGGGGAAATGGGGGGGTTGTCTAAAATAATGAAATGAAAAAAGTCTTTAAAAAATCCAATTCAAACAGTAGGACACTTACCTTATGTCCCCTCACACAGCAAGTAACAAAACGCGCATACTTGTGTTCAGTTACCCAAGAGATGCTAAGTGGATGTGGAGTAGGTTTCACTCACCAACACCATCTTCTCCATAACCAAGATGAGGTGGAATAACAACTGTCCGACGTTCCCCAACACACATGTCTTGAAGGCCCATGTCCATGCCCACCACCACCTGGCCAGATCCCAGAACTATGTTGTAGGTCTTGCCAAGGCTGTGTCTGCAGGAAGGGAGGGGAGAATAACAAACAAACAAAAAATCTCAAGATACAACAGAGAATTTCTGATGTTCGAAATTACAACAGAAACAGCAGTTTCTAGTTTGTGTTGTGTCACTGCTAAAAATCGACTTCATGGCCAATGCTCTGTTCTACCAAGCAGTTATCTGAAGTTGTCCTCAAGGCATGAAGCTACAGCCAACATCAAGCAGTAGTTTCCGCTACTGCTGACAAGTCCTCTGGTACTACAATTCTTCTTGAAGGAAATCCAATTAAAATCATTAATCCTGCCAATTAAACCCTCAAGGTATTTTATCTTGAAATAAGGGCTCTTGCCTTTCACACATTTTTAACTGAATTTGGACTTTTTAGCAGATGTAAAAATTCCAGATGTACACTTGTCCCAGAACTACCAACCCACACAGATCTGGGTGCATTCACATTCCTTTAAGGAAATTGGTCACTATAATGTAGTAGTCACTTCACCAAGACAGCTTGGAAGTATATTACTACTGCTGCTATTTAACCATACTATATTTTGACTTATATCTTGCTGCTGCTGGCTCATTTCTAAAACTAGAAATTATCACGAGATAAAACCCCAGAAGTTATCATGAGATAAAACCCCAGAAGTTAAATATGTATTTTGATTCTAAAAGCAGAGTGCGCAGTCTTAAAACCTTTTCCTGGGTACTTGTCACAACAGCAGGACCCTTTCTTCTGTCGGTTTCCTTTTGGTTATTTGGCTTGGCTGCACCACTGCAGGACATGCTTGTACAACAGAGTATTATTTGGAAAGAAAACAATTCAGTGGCTAGGAGGTCAGCCTTACAACTAGGAGCACAAGACTCCTGATCTTTGATCCTCTGTGAACTGCTTTGAGTGAGACAGCCTTGACATCCCTTGGTTCCTGTTACAAAATGGCAATTGAGCATTCCT
>NW_010195208.1:40935-52474 GCF_000695765.1 Mesitornis unicolor
GTGTTTTGAATCCAAACTTGTTACTTGCATACATGCCTGCCTACAGCACTACATCGTGTGCTTCCAGCTCTGCAAGCTATAGTGTACACTCGGAAAACTATAAGCCGCTTCCTGTGCCAATTATAACCTGTTTAAAAATACCTTTTTGCATCTTCCCTTCCAAAAACAAAACACTATTTAGATGACCTGCGCTATCCAAAAGGTGAAGGCAGGAAAAAAAACTAGCAAAAGTATTCCTGTAGCCACAGTGAACAGTGCGATGGGCTCCCTTTAGTTCCATGTGAGACAGACCGGAGCAATCTCAAGCTTCCCTCACAAACCTACTGTCAACAGGAAGGAGGAAGAGGAACATTATAATCACAGTCACCATCAAGCCCTCTGACAGCTTCTCCATGCTGACGCTCACCGCAACACTACAACACAGGAAAACTAGCACCTGTGTGTGGTACAGACATTTACTATAAACTATATATTGTCTTTTCCCACATAACTTGGATGGATGACATAAAAACACATTCTACATAAACACTC
Source organism: Mesitornis unicolor (assembly GCF_000695765.1). Classification (NCBI taxonomy): domain Eukaryota; kingdom Metazoa; phylum Chordata; class Aves; order Mesitornithiformes; family Mesitornithidae; genus Mesitornis; species Mesitornis unicolor. The sequence continues at coordinate 41,467 of NW_010195208.1, forward strand.
AATTTTTTACTTCAAAATTCTTTCTTCCCTGCCTGCCTGCTTTGCAGGCAATTCATCCCGCTTTCACAGCTGCTGGGACATTTTCTTCACCAGGTGATACACTTACGTCGAGTCTAGCAATGTACCATCCAGGAGCGAAGCGTTGTAGTGGTACTTCAAGTAATCTCCCTTCTTACTCAGTACAGTGCAGTTGGAAGGTTTGTAGTTAACAGTAATGCTGACCGAATCTGCGGGGTTGTGGAAGTCAACCACGTGGATGTCAAAGACCAGCACTGCAGATCCTGGAATCTTTCCTAAATAGAAAGCAAATTAGGCAAGTAGAGAAAGAAATGGCGCCCAAACAGGCTTATGATGACCAGGAATTGCATAAATTCCCACTGGGTCTGCTACTGAGTCATTTTGTTCTTCTCATTCAGAATTAAAGGATTTTATCTCCTCTGTATGCAACAGATGCAAGCTGCAACCAATGTAGGCAAGAGAACCAGTGGAAATGCACTAAACAGGCACTCAGTTCAAGAGTGAAAGAAAACATTTCCATAATTCCAAGTTTGAAAATGATGCAGAAATGAAGCAACAACCATGTATTTCCTGTGACCAAACTAAGTAACTGATTTGTGTTTCATGTACTGATACGTTATTGGTCAAGAAAATTCTCGCAGAACTTCTCATGCTTCAAGGAATGCCATTATGTCTAAAAGGTTACACTTCCTTAACATGTCCTGAGAGCAAACAACTTCCTCCCCCCTGGCCCAAGATAATGTGTAATTGCATTACCAGGACTGACAGACACATCCAGATCCAGGAATGGGTTTTGTTGGCAGGGGAATCTAATTTCCAAATCAACAACATAGAATTTTCATTCCCAAGAAGAGAGGCTTTTCTTCCAACTCAGTTTTTCCAAAAGAGGTACCTTTTGAAACACCAGCCATAAACCTGATCTCCTAGAAGGGTTATCATATGCAACCTCTCACAACCATCTTTTTCGGTAGTAATGGGTTTCCCCAAAGGAATCTTAACTGTACGTTTTACATACACAGATACTATGCTGTTACATGCATCCACTGTTTACAGAGGCAGCTTAGGAGTCCACAAAACCTGTGGCCATGAAGGGAATGGGAAAGAAAACTTAACAGGATTAGTTCCTTTAACATACAGAGCTTGTTAGGAAACACAGAGAGGAAGCTCTCACACTGCAGAGCTCCTGGCATCCAAGTACCAGTCTGTCTGGAACACTGATTATCCAAATGAGTTCAGGTCACCAAGTGCCAGTCTGCCTGAAACACCAATTATCCAAATTATTTCAGGTCACTCATTACATGTGGGATTGTTCTGCATTCTTATTGTCCTGCCTATTTAGCTAATTAAAATAATTTTGCAAATTCTGGGTGTAATCCTGTCAGTTGCATGCCCACAAAATAATGAATTAATTCACAAGCCTTTCAAATGCTAAAAAATGGAATACACAGTTTAACCACACACAGATGCACTAAGCAGTAAAGCAAACATCATTAATTATAGAAGACTTGAATGAAAAGTCAAGCTCACCCCTTCCTTCTTCACCATATCCAAGATGAGGAGGGATGATTATTCTTCTCTTTTCCCCAGTGCATACACCTAGCAGACCTTCATCCATCCCAGCAATCACATAACCTTTCCCAACATAGGTGTCATACGTACGGTTTCGTGAATAGCTATGGAAAATATTTGCATTTTAGCACTTTCAGGTGTACCCCAAAAAACACAGAACCTTGCAATAGGTCTGCAACACAATTCTTAAACTAGTTAAGGTCGAACACATGGCCATTAACTGGCACTGGAGAGGCACAATGAAGTCACCATTTTCAATAAATCTAGGCCACCAAATTTCATCAGTCTGTGATGCACACACCATTTATTAACCAGTACTGAGTCCCTGGCTAGGAAACAGCTTATTTGCAAACGTATTTCCACCGCATCTTAAAAGAAAACTTCAATTATTTATGTACTTTAAACTAAACAAAAATCCTGTTTTTAATAAGTAACTGAAAAATTGCTTTTTGCCTTTAAATTTTCCTGTCCCATTTCAACTCTAGTAAGTGCTTATCAACTAGATAAAGTTTAGGTTCATTTTCATGAGACACCTTCCAGACTACTCACAGACTATCTCATTTTGCAACCACCAACAAATAGTTCAACTACTCCAAGCAGGAGGTCGGATAAATAGCTACTCCTGGGCTGCACACCATTAAAATGAGTCACGACAACAAAACAGTATCAATACTATCCCTCCTCTCCAACCTATGCCAATCACTTACAGGTAGGTTGAAGGATCTGCTTCAATAACTAGTAACAGAATAAAACAATCCTACAACAATAAATGATGTTAATTACAAGGATACGTGTGTCTTTCTTCACAGCATGCTACATGAAGGCACAACTCAAGGAAGGCAGGCAGAAAGATTTTAATTTATCTTTATGAGGCAACTCTGGGAAAGAGCAAGACCAGCACAGACCCTGATGTAATTCAGAGGTTTATTCAACTGCTCTGTGCTCAGACAGGCCTGACTGAGCTGCCCAGGGACAGTTCTGCAGCTGAATATTGCAAAGAAAAAAAAAAAAGAAGGAAAAGATTATTAGAGCTCTTGACCCCAGCCATTCAGTGCTTTTGGTGTGCTCTCTGCACTAGTGAGATCTTTTCCTGGTCACCTACAAGGCTTTCAGTAACTGTTGTTGGCTGCTCCACTTCTTCACAGATACTTGTTAGATATTGGCCTTTCTGGCAAATTCCGCAGGAAGCCAGGATACAACACTAATGAATTAGCCCTCTAACAACTGTCAGCACCGCAGAATGATGTAGAGGCTGCTGTCTACAAAGCATTTATTACTGTTTATTGACAACAACCCTGACATAAATATACCGCCATTTTAAAGAACTGTTTAATTACTACAGACAATACTCATTTCCATCTCAAGAAAGAGAGACTCGGGGCAGATGCACCATGGATAAGCTTTAACTTCTTAACTTACAAGTTTTCATAAGCTGTAAATTAAGGTCTACAGTGATAGGTGTTGATGCAGATCTCTTGCTCTCTATCCTTCCACAAAGCTGGGCAGGTGAAAGGGGTGGTCAAGGTTGATTCCAAACTGTACTGCACCTCAGTTCAATTACACGAGGTAAAATTCAGTGACTCCTCCTCACGGGAAGTAGCACACATGGCATATAACTCAGCTAACGTTTGCAAACTGATCCTGATGTTCAGCTTGTAGCAGTTGTAGGAGTATGAAAAAAAAAAGCATTAGTTTATTTTGTAAAACATTTCACAGCTTTTCAACTCTTTTTAGCTAATGCTGTCAGCTGTTCTGAAAGCTGGAGTGGGGAAGTAAAGTACTGCTCATTAAAGAGCAAACAAAAGTGACAGGAAGATGCAAGGGTATTATCCATCATGTAATTCTGTACACGACGTTCATGTGCCCAGATGGCTTTGAATCTGAAGTGAGAGCAATCTCTCTTCCCTTATAAAAGACTCAGAGTTCAGTCTTGAAAGACATCAGCCTTCAAAAGCCAAACAGCTTTTAAGTACCTTTGTACAGGAAGGCTGTCCTGAGATTAACCTCAAACCAGTCACGAGCTCACCAACTGACGACATAAAATGAGAATCATATTTTTCCCTTCGCTCTTCAGTAGTATTACCTATTTGGCAGATCAGCTCTATAGTGAAAAGAGTCTTCAGGCATGCATGTCTCAAGCACACCTAGCTTCACCAGGTAGGCCACCACCCCTAGATGGCATCTGTGACACTGTCATCATACAAAATAGGTGTTTGTCTTTCTTCCCATGCTGAAAAGGTTTCTGTGAGTTCTTTTAAAGAAGAAAAAACTTTAACTCCACTCACAAATTTCAAAAACTAAGACAAAGCAAATAACTGTATTTAGATATATTATGGACAAGACAGACAAGACAAACTGGAATTGGGATCCGTAGGCTTGAACGTTTTGGTTACCTGGAATCAAACATTGTGCCATCCAAAAGTGTGCCGTTGTAATGGTATCGGAGAAAGTCTCCTGTCTGGCTTCTCCGCTCGCAAGATTCAGGCACATGCTGGTTCTCAATAGTAATACCATCTTTGGGGTTATGGAGATCTAGCAAAACCACGTCAAAGACAAGAGAAGCCTGGCCAGGAATGTCCTTACCTACAAACATGTTAGAGCAGAAAATTGGTAAGAAAGAGCAGGTGTTCTAAAAGGAACTTAAACATGTTTATCAAAGAAAAGGAACCTACTGCCAAATATCAGACACCTTCTGTCCCAAAATAAATTAGCATAATCTGCTTCTAGTCAGTCATTTTTTATTTCATGTGTGGGTTTGTCACTTAATTCTTCAACTCAGTTATTTAATTCTGTTCCTATTGTGGTGGCATTGCCCCACTGAAAAGAACAGGCTCTTCAGCAACACCCATCTTAGTCAATATACACCAGCTTCACCTGAGCTGTGTGGTTTATACTACCAGTATTTGCAACATCCTTCATGGAAATGCATAGAATAACAGGAGACCACATGATGGAAGCTGAAAAAGGGTAAATCGAGTATCTCAGTGAAGAAGTACCTTCCCACCAATACACAAATTACAGTGTGAGTTGCTTTGACCGAAAACCATTGAGCTCAAGATCTTGGCAATATTTTAAAATGTAAGTCCACAAAGTTTTGTTGTCCATGGAGATGGCTATTGCAGTTAGTGCTAATGAAGTCATGGAAGGGATACAAAACCCTGTACACCACAGACACATCCTTTAACATCAGAGCGGAGAAATAATTTAAGGAAGCGTCCTGAAATATACCTAACTGGCCCCTCATTTAACAAGGAGACCTCTGTGTATGACCTGCAAGGCTGCATACATTCTCATAGGACAATTAATCCATCCTGTAGTTATTACTAGGGCACTGGTTGCAAAAAAACCCAAACCAAAACAAAAAAACAACAAAGAAACCCTGTAACTAAAAATACATTTTTCTTTTTTCAAAAGGTTTCTGCTCTCTGTAGCAGTCATTGAAAGAATTCTGCAGTCACCTGACTTCCAGTTCTTTTGGAGCCACTAGATATTAATCTCAGATTATACTATCTGAATGAAATAAACTTCCAGTATATAAAGATTACAATTGTATCAACACTATGTCTGTTAAACAATTTACCATTTAATTTAAAAAAAAATCTTGTACTTGCTAATCAGTCCAATCCTATATGTAATATACTTTAACCTCTTTCCATCACTTTGTTCCATCTGTCTGAAATGGGTAATAATGCTGCCCATAAATGTAAAATACAGAGTTTGTTTTAAAATACAGATAGATGACTTAGGGGTGGGGGGGGAGAATAACTTTTACCATCTCCTTCTTCTCCATATGCCAGGAAAGGTGGTATTGTGATAATGCGCTTCTCTCCTACGCACATTCCCAAGAGACCCTGGTCCATACCAGGAATCAGCCATCCAATTCCCACATAGGTATCGTAAGTTCGCATCCGATTATGGCTAAAAATGAAAACAAACAAACAAATCCACAAACAAATGTCAGACACGGGAAAGAACAATATTAAACCTCAAAAGCCACGTGCTATGCATAATATAACTCACAACCTGCTGGTTCAAAAGTGTTGCTCCTTGATTTACCAAGAGCTGGCTGAGCAGTGTTTTCCAGAGTGCTCAGCTATTTCACAAACCTAACAGAGGTCTTGAAAACTGGCTCACAAATGTAATGGCAGCTGTCACTAAAGCATCATTTCCACCAAACTTTAATGAAGTACACATGCTATTAACTTAAAATCTCAGTATGAAAATGTTAGTAGCTCAATGTCATTATGAACTCTACTTACTGTATAAAGCTTGCCTCTAACTTGAATAGCTATGCTGCCAGAGTTACAGAAATTTTTAGCTGACTGCAATAAATAGTAATACAGATACAGGGAATGGAATTTTAAAAAAAAGGAGGGGGATCTAGTCTGCAGAAATAATATACTGTTTTATTGGTTTGAGTCAGTGCTGCCGCCCCACAATGCCTGAATAAATTATTGACACTTATATGATGTTAGCTTTCACTTCTTCTATCTCTGGGCAAGTAACATTAATTGTTATACCAGTGAAGGGGGAGTAAATGATGGTTTTAAGGGACATCAGATACCTACTAAAATACACAGACACAAAACGCAGCTGCCTACCTTGAATCAAACAGGGTCCCATCTAGGAATGTCCCATTGTAATGGTACCGTATGAAGTCAGACACCTGGACTGTCCGAAGACACTTCTCAGGCTTGAAGTAAGTCTGAACCTGCACTTGGTCCTCTGAGTTCCAAATGTCTATCAGGAGCACATCGAAATGAAGCACAGAGTCAGGGGGTATCACACCAGCTGCAAAAGCAAAACAATGCAACCAGCTTTATTTCCCTTTTTTATACAAGGCATCAGCAAAAAGGGAACCAATCCATGCATATCCTAAAGAAACCACACAATGCACACCTTACCTTTTGTAATGCTTACATCCCCCTGGCCCCTTGTCACTCTTGCAGCTACTTAAGAGGGGGAATCTAGCAGTACATCCATTGGGCAAACTGATCTTTATTTAGCATTTGTTGCCTCTATGAGTGTGGAAAGCAAAGCTGCTTCTGGCACTGACAAGACCTTGTGCAGCACTGCAATGCCAAAACACAGAAACTATTTACCAGCAAGGTAAGGATAAATTAAACAGTTAACTTCAGTAGCAAGGTTCATCCGCTGAAGGTCCTCTACAGTCAACAGCTCTTCCTTCAGCATGTAGAGGGAGTCTGGAGCGATTAGCTAGGCTGGAGGCTTAACAAATACCCCTGAGCAGGGAAGAAACTCTGTGAAATGCACCTCGTACAATTTCTACCCTTTTCTTCCGTGACTCCATTTCCTATCTGAATCACTTGCACAACCAGATATTCACCATCCCTCTGTGGTACTTACGGACGCCTTCACTTCCATAGGCGAGTTTGGGGGGAATCTTCACGAACCGCCGCTCGTTCACACACATGCCCACCAGAGCTTTGTCCATCCCAGCAATGAGTTGACCTTTTCCCACAAACACGTTGAATGTGGAACCCCTGTCATAGCTAAAAGGAAAAGGCAGGCAAAAACATTAGCAGTTCATTTACCCACCGTTCCACTTTTTGGTTTTTTTGAGAGTTTAACCATACCCTGTCTCCCCCTTGCCCTGTAAGCACAGCTTTGTCACGAGACAGCTGCTAAGAAAAGGGGCAAATCCAAATGTTTCTGAGACTTCAACCCAGCTCTCCTTCTGTTTGCTGCTCACCACCTATGTGAAACACATTCTAGCAGCATCCAATGTATACTGCAGGCACCTGAAGCCTGTAACTACACACGGCTAATTTACACTCTATTGCTATAAGCAAGCACTAGAAAATTATGGACAAGAAAGAAAAATTAAACACCATTATGAGATATGAAAGGATGACTGCTTCTACAGCAGGATCTCAGCATATTGATTTTGGTGAGTAACACCACAAAAATATTATGCAACATCGATAAGCTTCATGATGCAAGTCATCATGGTTGGGGATTCTCCATGGGAGAAGACAAAAGGAAAAAAGATGCCTTTTCAAGTAACAGCTGTGAGATTTACCAATTGGTCCTTTATTTTCTCCAGTTGGTTACTTACTTTCTTCTCCACATTCCCAGATTTCATGTCATTAAGATTTAAATAGCAAAAAAAGAGAGAAGTACTTTAAACAGCCAGATCAAGACTCAAGATAGCTTGCTAAATGATCTTCCACTGTGATCATACATGAACATTTGAAAGGAAAATAAATTATTCTGAAATGAAGTTTTCCACAGAGAGCAGCAACGTTACGACAGCAGAACACTAACATGAGCTTACGTGGTTAGTTTTACCACCTTAAATCCACACAATGACCCCACTTTGCTGTGCTTGAATTACTGCTGTTATTTAACTTTTTAAAGCGGTGTATGAACATAAATCAGGAAGCATTTCAGAAGCTTCATGCTTATTTTTAAGCTTTTACTGCTTCCATTTTCTCAAATAACTTTTCTTATTTACTTTTCTTTTTTTTTCCACCCCAGATAAAAGGTAGCACTGGAAAAAATAACTACAAAAAGGCTTGTGCTTCTTTGTCTGCTAAAATATTCTGGAAAGCAGCCAGTAGCTCGATATCGCTAGGGAAATGATGTCAAACTTTCCTTCGACGGGTGTACACATCACTTCCACAACACACTGAGCCTCCCAACAGTCCCAGAGCCTCAAATCCCTCCAATATCTTACTGAGGGATTTCTCTGTTTGCTCCATCATTTTTTTTTTCTGGCAAACATTTCCCTTAAAATAGACAACTCTCTATACAGAGAATCCACTTCCAGTTGCACAAATACTCCTACACCTGGCAACGATGGAAAATATTTAAATTAGTTCCTGACAAATTCTATTATACATACAGAACTATAATTAAGATAAACAACATAATAAGTTCTAAGAAGCCCCCAAAAGTGGTATTTTGTAGCTTTGTAGCTTTTGCTATTGTGTATCTGACAAAGCTTGGCAATACAAATGGGATGCACTCAAAACAGAAAAGGGTTGGCTTTTTTTTGCCAAAAATCAACCTACAATTACAAAAACACTGATGCTAAGCAGAGAACTGAACAAAGCAGAGGACAGATCATGCAGCTTCGCAGGACTGACTTTGCAGATTCCTTAACCCTAAACAAAATTAGTTTCTATCGGTGGAATTCACCAAATTAACAGGAGATGACCAGGCAATTAAATTCATACTTAAAAATGCAAATCACTTTATGGCCATGGAAATAAAAACGGAAATACTGCTGTGAAAAACAAAACCAAAACAAAAAAAATAGCTAATTTATGTGACAGAGTCATGATTACTAAGACTTTGTCAACTGCCTCTTAACAAAAAGAGCAGCATTACTGCATTCTACTTGGACATCCACAGAAGTAACTTTAAACCCCAAGAACATTCTCAGCAGCCGAAGAAGAAACAAAGTAAAACTGCTTTAGTTCAACACACAGTGTATTTTCTACACCAATTTCATAACAGTGTTTTATTAAATTGATGCTGGTGAGCACTTTCATAAACTGAAAAAAAAAAACAACCCAGGAACTCTGACAGGTAGAAAAATCAGCTTTCTAATAGGCTAATTTTTGTATAAATTAACTGAATATCTTTAGCTTGTATGCAAGGAACACTAAAACTTAAAAAAAAATACTCCAAAATATTTCTTCCTTTAACCTAAAGAACATAAAACCTTCCTAATTTTCCATTGTCACACCATGACAGACCACTGTCACCAATCTTAAAAAAAAGGCCATAGTCAGCAAATTAAAAAAAATGTACGTCAACATAAGCTGCCATCTAGAAAAAAAAATCATGAGCTGAACACACCTTTTTGCACCCTTTTGAAAATAAGACAGCCATAAAAATACTCAAGTTATATTAGAGTATCATCATTATTATTTATTTACTGATATTTAGCGGACTCAAAGAGAAACTCTATACAGTTCCATACAGCCTGTTGATGCCCCAAATAATTCGGAGCCAGAGCCAACACCTGGGAAGCCCCTCCAGGTGCCCTGCTTGGGCATGGAAATGTGCTGCCAGAGCTCAGCGTCCAAGTGAGCCTCAGTAAGTATCTGTGGAAATCAGAAACACATTTCTGAACACATGGCTGGTTTTCCAATTGTCGCATATTTGTAAAATGAGCAGTGAGGATGCCGCCTTTGTGCGTCCTCACTTCTGCAGCTATGGCTGATTTTCCAAGACCGTCAGCTGCCAATGAATTCACTGTCCTTGCAGTGCTTTTTCATCGAAACTGCACCAACGCCAGCTGAACCACCAGCTACGGCATCCCACACTTTATCCAGAGAAGTGCTGATGAAGTGGCACTACCGGCATAACTGGAGCAGAGTCAGCTCCACAGGAAGGGCTGAGCTTACTCTGATGGACAGCTATTTCCCTAAGGCTACAGATTTTCCTTGAAGCACAAGGAAGATTACCAGAATTACTGAAAATACATTTTGTTTTTTCTTTCCAGTAATACTTTGATCAGTGGCAATGAATGAAGCAAGAAAAACCAAATAAGCTGTCAGCAGCATCAGCATGCTTCACAATCTCCTGATCCCACTATTTAGGCTTCCTGATCCCAAAATAACAGCAGGAAAGCAGCAGGGCACTTCACTGTACATAGGTCACATTTATTCAAGGGTAACATATCAAAAAATGTCTATGTAAGCACAGCCTGATAATTCCTGCATTTCTGGCAAAGATAATGACTCAGAAATGTTTGTGTTCAAGTAGGTTTGATCCTGGAGAAGACATAGGAAATGTACAGAAAGAAATGGGCAGGAAATCACTAAATCCTGAGAGACTGCGATACCATACACGCTCCTGTCTACCAGGCTAACCAAATATCCTTACGGTCTCCTGTCTTGGAGCAGAAAGCTCCTGGTCAGTGCTGTGGAGAACCAGCTGGAAGAACTTGGTGGGGATCCATCAGGGCACCCAAGCTGCTGTGAAGTGGATCCAGCCACCACAGAGGTCTCACTCCCAGTCCCCAGCAGTCACACGCAGCCCTTTGCCCTTTCATGTCTCATAGACATCTTCCCACGGTGGCCTGCAGGTCCTACATTCTCACATCTGTCCAGCTTACCACTGACCCAACTGGTCACCCCAAAAGCACTCATAGGCCACAGCAGGATGCAGCCAGGAAGAGCAGTGGGACCTGAACTGAACCTCAACTGTGGCCCCCACCCAGCACCACCATCTCCAAATATCCCCGAAAACACCCTCGTGGGGATACCGCTCGCTCCCCTCCTCTCCCCAGAGAGCACCCCTCACATGAACCAAGCCCCGAGGGGGCTGCAGCCCGGGGGTGGGGGGGGCTGCAGGCCAAGCCCCGAGGTGGACACAAGGCAGACCTGGAGTCGAAGCGGGTGCCGTCGGGGAAGGCACCCAGGTAGTGGTAGCGCACGAAGTC
>NW_010195209.1:0-304 GCF_000695765.1 Mesitornis unicolor
GCCCGTGGTGCACTTGCATGGGAGGCATCCCTGGGGGGAATAAGGAGTCAAGGGGTGTTTGAAATGGGGGGGGCAGCCGCTGGGCACGGCAGCTCCGGGCCCCCCAAGCTTGCAGAGGCATTAAATCCAACTGATGTCGGCTTTCAAAGGGGGCTCTGCTACTAAAAGGGAGGTTAAAGAGGAGAAGGTGCAAAGCTCTCTGCTAAAAGGCGATGGGAACAGCGTAGGAAATGGTGCCTGGATGGAAATTTGGGCAGGGAGAAAGGTGTGCAGCCCTGGGACAGCGGCTCGGGGGGGAAACAGA
>NW_010195209.1:335-1771 GCF_000695765.1 Mesitornis unicolor
GAGATTGTGGACAAGTCCCTGAGCAACCCGACTTTGAAGCTCACGCTGCTCTGAGCAGGCTCCGTCCAAATCCACTTTCTTCCTATAACTCTCTTAGTTTATCCCTTTAAAAAACCTAACACAGATTCTTTTCTCCTCATCACAAACTCCACAGCACACGCGGTGTGGAAGCGCTCGGCCGGGCTTTCCTTTGCCGAGCGTAATTGGCCGCTGCAAAGCCTGAAAATCCAGCTTGTAATCGGGGCGGAGCAGCAGCCATCTGGTCACCGGCACGGCCAGCGCCACGATCACACAAAGCACCCTAATCACACAGCACGGGGTCGTTTCAGAGCAGGCACCATGAAACAGCACCGGCGAAAAAGAATTAAATTGCAAATTTCACGTAAAGCTTTGCGTTTGAAACCGGAGCCTGGACGCACACACTGCTCGTTCCCCAGCACTGCTGAAAACGGAAGGAAATCAAAGCAGCATTTTGTTCTTGTGTCTGGAATTAGCTCCTGCCTGGCAGAGCCGCAGACGGCGCCGAGGAGGCTCACACCTCACGCGTTAATTTACACTGGAGAAAAGTGACGATGAATCGGAGTCTCGTTAACACCCCAGAGCTTCAAACCCTGCGCCAGACCCCGCCTGGTCCTGCACCTTCCCACCTCGAGGAAACGGGTGTCCTGACCTGACTGGATGCCTCCCAAAAGGGCACGACTTCCGAAATCACCAAAGCGCTTCCTAAATCCCTCTGGGCCCCGCTCCAGGCGATTTTTCCACACATTTTAGAACATCCAGGAGAGAAACCCAGAAAGCAGACACAGCGTCACCGAGGTGACACCCCCACTCCTCTGCAGAGCCTCCCTTCGCTTCCCCAGGCCGCAGAGAGCCACGGCTCGGGGCGAGATGCTGCGCTACGCAGGATCACACCGCTTTTCCCCCGTCTTACAGACGGGGAAGCCCAGGGAAGGAGGAGGGGGTGCAATCTACCCAGCCATTCTCCCCAACAGCAAGCGACGTTTCCCAACTCTTGCCCTGTGCTCACCTGGGTGGTGCATCCCGCCCGGAGGGAAGGGGTGCGGGTGAGGGGGGTGGCCCCCGGTGGGTGCAGCCCCCGAGGGGGGTCCGGGGGCACCGGCGCCGGGTGGCATTGGAGGGGGCGGCATGGCGGGAGGCATCCCGGGGGGAATCGCACCAGGGGGCGGCACTGGCGGGGGGAACGCTCCCGGGGGTGGGAGACCTGGGAAAAGAGACAGTGAGAATTTGGTTAGTTGTAAGAAAACCAAGCAAAAAGCTCCCAGGCAGTGGGGAAGGAGCTGAAAGCACAAATTGCCACAGGAACCACCAAAAATCCAGCAGACAGAAGCAGGATCCCTCTGCTCCCCTCTGGGATGGTGTGGGTCGAGCTGCCACGGGGCAGGAAGAGGATGGGCCCGCTGGGTGGCAAACCCCCA
>NW_010195209.1:1802-3120 GCF_000695765.1 Mesitornis unicolor
CTGCCATCGTCACCAAAAAGCACCCACGGGGCAATGCCACTGCTCTGAGCCTCCCCGTGCGATACGAAGCAGCTCCACACAGGGCACAGCAGGACACAGCCACAAGTCCCATTTCAACACCGCCACACAGAGACAGGCACTGCCACCACGATTCACCCACCTGGAGGAGTGACACCAGGTCCCAGCGAGGTGACAACAGGAGTGGGGACAGACGGAGGAGGAGGAGCGTCGGCGAAGAGCTGATGGGGCCGATCCGCCTGCGAGAGCGGGTTCTGGGCTGCCAGGAGACGCTCGGCGGCCGAGCCGTGCCGCTCGCCTTTGGAATCCTTCTTGAAGGCGTAGGAGACGGTGATGGGGCGGTTGCAGAGGTACTGTCCGTTCATGGCCTCGATGGCGGCGTCCGAGGCGTCGAAGCTGGCGAAGTTGATGAAGGCGTAACCCTTGGAGTTGCCCGTGTCGGGGTCTCGCATGATCTTGGGCGTCTGCAGGATGACCCCGAAGGCGCTGAAGGTGTCGTACAACAGCTTCTCGTCGATCTCGGGGTCCAGGTTGCCGATGAAGATGTTGGCCCCCACGTCCAGGTTTTTGTTGTGGGCCGAGGCTTTGTTCACCCGGATCGGCTTCCCGTATAACTTGATCATGTTCATGATCTTTATGGCATAATCCGCGTCCTCCTCGCTGAGGAACTCCACAAACCCATAGCCTGCAACAAGTCCCCAAGCAGAGATTTAGGGGAGGGCAGACCCACAGCTCATCTGACCCCAGCTGACTTAAAACCACAGAGCCCACGACTCCCCACAGGGCAAGGAGATGATTTCCCCTGGGGATCATCCACCCCTCACCTCTCTCCCCGCAGGAACCACTCTCTGACAGGACCCAGCTGAAGTATTTCACTCAGTGCACAGCTTTTGAGACAAAACACCGACTATCTCACCTTGGTGCTGCCCCGTGACTCGGTCCTTGGGCATGTGGGTGTTGACCACTGGTCCTGCCTGCAGAAAGAGCTCCCAGAGCAGCGGCTCGCTGACCTTCTCATCCAGCCCCCCCACGTACACCGTCGCATCTTAAGCAGAAGAGAAAAGAAAAACCAAGTCAGAGCCGTCAGCCTGGGGAGCTGGAGGCCTCTGATGCGCTAGGACTTGAGGGTTTGATGCTAAAATCCGTAATTATGCCTTCAGTCAGCAAAGCCCCTACAACCCCCCCTTCTCTCTAGGGGATCAGACCTCTCCATTCCAGCTCCTGCATGCCCAGAAGCCCATTGCCCTCCTTGTGCCCAGCGAGGCCAGGATCCCCCAGCTGCCACCCCCCACCTCTGGGG
>NW_010195210.1:0-573 GCF_000695765.1 Mesitornis unicolor
TGAGAATTATGACATTTGGCTCTGGTTACACTTATCAAGAAAGAGGAGATGAAATGGTAGAAGATGCAGACAGCTGATCAAAGTAATGTAGACATTGATAAGCTGTCATGGTTTAACTTCAACTGGCAACTAAGCACCATGCAGCTGCTCACTCACTCTCCTCTGATGGGATGGGGGAGAGAATCGGAAAAGTAGAAAACTCATGAGTTGAGATAAAGACAGTTTAGGAAGTGAAGCAAAAGCTGTGCATGCAAGCAAAGCAAAACAAGGAATTCATTCACTGCTTCCCATGAGCAGACAGGTTTTCAGCCATTTCCAGGAGAGCAGGGGTCCATCACATGTAACCGCTACTTGGGAAGACAAAATGCTGTAACTCAGAATGTCCCCTCCATCCTTCTTCTTCCCCCAGCTCTATATGCTGAGCATGACATCACATGGTGGGGCATATCCCTTTGGCGAGTTGGGGCCAGCTGTCCTGGCTGTGTCCTCTCCCAACTTCTTGTGCACCCCCAGCCTTCTCGCTGGTGGGGTGGGGTGAGGAACAGAAAAGTCCTTGACTCTGTGTAAGCACTG
>NW_010195211.1:0-14252 GCF_000695765.1 Mesitornis unicolor
TAAGTATTCTTACTGCCTTTGAAGTGGATGGAGAGTGAAGAGAGTGGGAAGGAGGGGTGAACTACCCATTGCAGCTCTTTCCACACTTTTTCCCAGGCTGGTTCCTCTACAAGTGATGCAGGTGGGTGCAAAAGCACCTGAATGTTCCCGTGGAAGGCTGAGATGCTGGTGGAGTTTGGCAGGGAGGCAGCAGCTGTGAGGATGTGTGAAACTGTGTGAAAGGTCAAAACTGCTGAAGGACAGCTAGGCCGCTACCTGGTGAACCTTGCTTCGGTCCAGCTGGTGCTCATGGGTGTAAAAAGCACTAAAATGCCACATCCAGGAAGTGGAGATGAATGCATCCTCTAAGCGTAGTTTTGGGTTGATGGGCAGCTATACAGTGGGAGGATCTGCTGCTGAAGGGAGCGATCTGGCCTGAGACCACCAATGCAGGTGCCATGCTACCAGTTTCTGTTCCCAGCCATCCAGCTCACTCACTAACCAGCTCCAGAAACATCTCAGGAAGCTGGTGACTCAGTGTTTGAGACCCTCATGATAGTCTGGCCCTGTAACTTTTACTTCAGATACTCTGAATTAATTCCTGTTGGAAATCGGCTCTCCTGCAGAAGGCAAACGCCTGCCGAAGCACTGCCGTGTCTGACAAGGCCCAAACAGATTGTCAGTCATTTTTAATGACCTTGTTTTGCATCCCAGTTAACTGGATAAACTATTGCAAGAGAACGCCTATCTGATTAGCAGTGTACTGACGAGAAATTCTAGCACTTACGCAATGCTATTGTACAGCTCCATCTACCTTTCAAAATAAAAATAGGTGGTTGTCAGTGCTCCTGATTTCCTCTACTGAAATGCCAGGAGCTCCAAGCTGGAGCTCTATGAATCCCTCAGCAGTGGGTACCTTCACCGGGCCACAAATCCCTGGTGCTTCTCTGTAGAGCACTGAAGAGCCGACTCTGGGGCTTAAGGATGCACACAGCATCCACTCTCGTACAGCTGAAAGGCAGAAGTATAGGATAATTCATTATGGAATAAAATAAGAGCATCATTTAATTCTCTTTAATATACTTGTAGTTCAAAGTGCTGCAGTAAATACAGCCCCTGTACTGATTTCTTTTTCCCTGAATCTGAACTGTTTTTCACAATATACACATATACACATGCCACCTTCCCTCAGTAGTGGCAACCTTGCACAAGCCTTACTTAGGTAGCTCTGGGACAACTTGGTCCCACAGGCAAGGCACAAGGCCAGTATTTAAGAGTTAGCCCATATCTTGTTGACTTAAACCCTTTTGTTACTTGAGTGAGAATGTGCTGCTGGGACCATTATGTTTTTTTAATTTGCAAGGCCTATCCATTTTTTTTATTGCCTGAGTAAAATGTTTGTGAAACATAGCAAAGTCATCGTTTTAAAGCCTATTTGTCTATCAGAATGCCGTAATAATTTTATTTTTAAAACTCATTACCTCCATAGTAAGTAGATACTGCTAATAATATATTGCAGTTAGTAGTAAAAATAGCAGAATTTGAAGTTAAAAATAAAATCATACAATAGTCAACCTGAACAATGGCTACAGCAAGATACTTGTTTATTGCATTAAACAACAGTTTCTTTAGGTGTACTTACACAGTACTTACGGAGCATACTCAGTTCAGTAAGTTAGTCCTCTGGGTTGGTACATGCTGGGGAGAGGAAAAACAGGAAGCCTTTCCCTCCAAACAGGAAGAACTCGCCTTTCTTTTTGAGGGAAACTGCATAGAGAGTTTTGAGGCCTATATTTTTTGTTATTAGTTATTTCTGGAAGTGCAGGCATAACAAAAACTACATAAGGTAATTGAAAATGAAAAATTGCCAATTTAGGGTGACTTCCTTATTTGTTCTCAACACCTACATATTTGATGCAATTTTTCAGTGTAAAGGGTATCTTCTTCAAGGTTTTTAATCTGCACCAATGAAATCTAAATTCTTTCATCTTTGTACTGATGTCACGTACGTCAGTGGAACTGTATACTACATTTTAAACCTGATAATTTACTTCACTGGACCCATGTTTCTGGAAGATGATAAAATCTTGAGCGATGCTATCTCCTCAGGCCACTCAAATGCTTCAGAAGAGCAGTCTGCAGCTGGAGAGCAGCACTCTTGCACACTTCCAGCACCAGTGGTGGTTCATGACTAGTAAAGCCAAGGCACATTACTGGTGTGCATCACAACCTTTTGTTCCCACTGTTTTCTTCTCTAAGAACCTGATGGTATGCATCACTGACTCCTCTTGGATGTGAACTTGAAAAACAGAAATATCTCTGTGAGGAGCTGCAAGTGGTTAAGAATAACTGATACTGAAATACTTTAGAAGACCAATACCTATAGAATCATAGAATCACAGAATGTTTTGGGTTGGAAGAGACCTTAAAGCTCATCCAGTCCAAGCCCCCTGCCATGGGCAGGGACACCTTCCACCAGACCAGGTTGCCCAAAGCCCTGTCCAGCCTGGCCTTGAACACTTCCAGGGAGGAAGAATCCACAACTTCCCTGGGCAACCTGTGCCAGTGTCTCACCTCCCTCACAGTAAAGAATTTCTTCCAAATATCCAGTCTAAATCTACCCTCTTCCAGCTTAAAACCATTCCCCCTTGTCCTCCACAACAACAAAACTGAGCAAGCATGTAACATTCCTGCATTTTGCTTGAATGAGACAAAAAGCTATTTCAGAGTTTTGCCTTTAGTGCATATGAAGAACTGCATTTGCTTTTATTGTAACGTGCAAGACCCTTAAGTGCCAGCTGTGTGATACCGGGCAGTTTTGGACACAGAGCCATGTGGTTTATGCCCTTACCCATACTATACTGTATTATTAGCAGTGTGGACACTGTACCTTCGCACTTCAGCACTGAAATAGCTGAACAAAGTGAGCTTGTTAGCTGCGTAAACTTCCTACAGAGAACGAGATGCTCTTGGTCAACACTCAGTTTGGCCTTTTGCTTTGCAGCCACTGGAAAGCCCAGTGTGTTGGATTATCCTTCATTCTCTGAACACCAGCTTCTGCCCTGTGAATTGCAAACCCAGAGCTTCCCCCAGCCCAAGCACAGGCAAACATGCATAACAAAATAGTAACCTGGCCTTTGAGAGTTGGGTAACAGCTCTTCCCCTTTAAAAGGCAAGGATTTAAACATCAAGACAACATAAAAAATATATCCTGGACAAAAAAGATTAGGAGAAGAGGCAGTAATCTTCTGATAGGAAACAGCAGAAGTGCAGGCAAAGCCAGGGAAAGCTTTGTTGAGCAGGAGTTATGAAACAGGCACCATGACCAAATGGTTTTACATGAATACTGGTGGCAGGGAAGAAAAAACCAAAACAATCAACCCCAACAAATTACACAGATTAAATACCAGTCAGATATCTTGGACTTGGCAGAACTGAGGTAGTAATTTTGACTCTTAACACCAGGACATAAATTTGGTGGAAGTGATAGCACACTACATCAGTATGGAGTATCTGTTACATGGCTGAGGTTAAAAAGGTTATAGGTTAAAAAGGTTATAGGTTAAAAAGGTTATAGGTTAAAAAGGTTATAGGTTAAAAATGAGGGACTTGAATTAATCTCCCCAGCTTGAGCAAATTTTACAAGATGTAATAGGGTATTTAAATTTTTAGATGCTATAAGAGATGACTTTCTTGAAGGAGAGCTGTAGGAGAAATATTCTTGGCATAGTCTTGAATTATGCACAAGGCCTGCTTCAGGATTCAACTATCACAGTCCATAAGGTTGGCACACTCCAGATCCTTGTTTGAGCAGGAAACCTGAAACAATATTCAACCTCAAATCCAGAAGAAAACAAACAGTTTAAAAGGAAATGAAGTCTTTAGAGGCAACATAATGTCCTTAAATTACTTAAATGTTCAGGCTAGAGGTGTGCCAGTCAGCAAGATCAGTAACAGCTAGCGCAGTTAGATGAGACTGAGTTAGGCCGTTAGAAGAAAATACATCCTTCTTTCAAGAAGACACATCTAAACAAGAGAGAAAAAGGTGATAATTGAAATATACATGTAATAAATAAATAAATAAATACATCACAAAGGACCAAGAAGTACCTGTGAGGAGTAACTTACTAAAGGCCTATGAGAAAGTATCTTTTTCAAGTACATCAAACACACTTGCCCATCTGCAGGGAGACAAAGCCCTGGCAGCCGGACTGAAGGGCTCTGGGTGGAGCTGCGGAAAGAGGTTCTTGCATCAGAGCTACAAGTCCAGCTCAAATGTGTATGTACATATATGTGCACGTGTACATTAATAGAAGAGACTTAGCACCCAAAACAAAAGGGCAAAACTCCTCAACTATTACCTGTGATGCATAACCAAATTTACCTCTAGCAAAAGCTTGCAATTCTGACCGGTTTTTAGAAGGAATTTAGGGAGACTGGGAGATCCATGGAAGTAGTAACAGTAGGTTTGACTTCTTTATCAGCATGCACCGTAAGAAATGATAGAAACAGTAGAGGTGCCTGTAGGGGCAGAGGCAGCACCTATTGTGGAGATAAAACTCAGATGTGAGGGAATACTTTGAAGGAGCAAACAAGTATAGCAAAGACAGCAACTGAGACCAGGCAATGTCTCTTTGGATTGCCAAAATATTTGGCACAGCTCTAGAAAAAGCTCAGGGGTAGTACCAACATTGCTCAGCTTTCATAAAATGGGTATCTTAAAACAATTGAATGACTTTAAATAAAAAAATTCTCTTCAAAGAGTCACAGAGCACAGAGTACATTGTTGTAAAACAATTCTATGTGCTACCTAGGAAAAAAGTATACATACAGGGAAACTGAACTCAACCCCAGTTCTCTTAAGTTTAGGGGAGTTGCCAAATGTTAGGGAATACGTCAGAGGGCAAACAACACATGGCACTATTAGAAAACTGGGAGCCTGCAACAAGTGACCCTGAATTGTATGACAGCACAGTGGTGGGATGACTTCACTTGATGAAATTATTCAACAGCCAAATTTTTGAGATAAACCCCACATTTTTCACACTGCACCCAACGTAATAGATAAGTCTTTAGAGACAGAGGGCACAGGCAGACTTCAGAGCAGGCAGCCACAGTTTCAACCAGAGCTCCTGCTTTCTGGGGTCTGACCTGCCCCCACCTTACGATGCCCCCACACTGCAGCCTGCTGGGTGAGACACAGGGCTCTTCTTACCATCCTCTGCCTGCATGGCTTGTGCTGGTCACCAGCAGTACCACACAGGTCATGGACACGACCCTGGACCGCCACCCTTCTCTGGGCACTTCACTCGACCAATACGCGTCAATTCAAATTTCACATCTTTTAATTTTCGTTCTTGAGTTTTCAAGCAAATACAATGAGCTCAGGAGATCCAATCTGAAGACATGAATATGATGTTAAAGAAAAACTCAGAGTCCAATATATTAAGCATACTTATTTACTTAATCTATACAGAATCGAGTAGATAAAATTTCAGATTCACATTAGTGAAAAATCTCTACAAAATGTTTTTGAAAAGCAAAACAAAGACTGCCTGTTCATTTTTCATTTTTCCTCATGAAAGCAGACATGGGTTGTAAAAATAAAGCAGTGTGTTTAGCACAAACTAGATTTCTGCATCACTTTTTTCACAGTTATTTCCATCTACAGTCCAAAGAGGTAGATTTTCTGCAACACCTGAGAATTGAACTGTAACGTAACCAGGTGTAATGAAAGGAAGGACAAAACGTCAGAGATGCAGCCCTAACTAACTTGTGTCTGGATACATGTATTTGGGTCTTGCATCACATGTAATTTAGCTTTTTGCAGCTTAATCGTGGTGAAACTCTCAATCAGGCCCTAAAGTTTTGACGAGACGTTACTCACTTCAGGCTACATCAGTTTACAGCCCGGCTTAAACAGTTTGTGGTAGTGGGAGAAAGGCATTAATACAAGTTTACTTAAAAACCCTCCTGGAGCCAATTTGGCTGCAGACTGGCAGTGCAATAGCCTGCTGTATGGCAGATCTGTTTTTAAAAGAGTGCTGAGCTTATCCCTTACAAGATTTTTATTTTATTTTTCTTTCTTTTTTTTTTTTAAGAATGCTCCTTAAGCAATGCATGAAACTGTCTTGACTGGTTTCAGGAAGCAAAGTGTAGCTCACCTTGGCCAGATAAGTTGATATGATATGGGTATATCAAGGGTAGGAAAGAGAAAAAATGTCCCCTTTTTAAAAACCTTTCACTTGGGGCGTTCTGCTTCATTTACACATTAAGTCAGTAACAAATATATTTGTATTGCTGTTCTATACATCTGTCATGTCTCTAAAAGCCCTTTAAAATATTCTTGCAGCAGGGTCCAAAAATTTACTCTTGCCTCCATATAGAACAAGCACACTAGGAAGAATTGTGAAAGATACAAATGTCCAAATAATAAATTGCAAAAATAGAAAACTGCATGTCCTACCTTGCCAAGGGTACAATGCATCAGATACAAAGTTTTTCACTTTTCCTCAGGAAAATTACTTCATGCTTAGTGTTAGCCGAAAACCAGTTCTCGCAACAACTATTTTTAAACAGTTTGATTCTATAAAGCAAGTCATTTGAAAAGCAAGTCTGAAATACTTCTTTCCAGTCTATTTTATGCCAAATGGTCAGCATGATTAACATTTCAGAGCTCCGAATCTGACTTGACTGACTGCTCATCGCTACCTTCTCTTCATTCCTGCCTTGTGCTTGGCCCACAACCCCCAAACCCGCACAAACCTAGCAGAAAGACAGCCAGCTTCCTATTTGCTCCACCATTTAAGAAATGTCAGTTTTGCACAGTTCCTCTCAGTGGTATGAGCTAAAACACATTTATCAGGCCTCACCTAACCTCACTTTCTTTCAGAGAGAGCTACATTATTTCAATCTACATCACTACAGGAAAAGGACCAGGAGTTCAGTGCAGCCTGAACATTCAAGTAATTTAGCCACTAAACTGTCACGGGCAACGAGGGTGGGAAGCTCATTGAGAGATGTGCTTGATTCAGAAATCCCCTCCCAAGTAAGTGCAAAGAACTTTAAGTACCAGAAAAGGCTACACATGTTCGTATTTCTTCAAACGACAGCAACCAAAACTAAAAGGTAAATACATGGGAAGAACTAAAGTTAAGGGCAGCTTGTAGTTATTTCACACCTTGTCTTGCCAAAAAAAACCCAAAAAAACCCAACAAAACCCCACATTGGTCCTAATTTCTCTCAGGAAAAGAAGTCGAAATGTGGATATCAAGTTTTCTAGGAAAAAAGACTACAAGGTTGAAAGTTAACAAGGGAGCTTTGCCTGTGGTATGTCAGCCTAAGAATCTGAAGTACCATCTTCACCAGATAACCTAACTGGGAAGGCACTCTGCCAACTGGTACAGCCTCAAGGTTGAGTTTGCAAGAAATTCCATGTACTTCAGGAGAAGTACTCAAATCTATGTGTTCAATTATAACCAGTACCCACTTCACTAATGCTGAACTACGTTGCATACAAGGCTAGCAGAGAAAGCCTACGTGCCACAGACTCCTGTCTTCCACACCTCTGTCAGTAAGTGCCTATTTTCCAGCCCTTCAGATAACCCAGAGATTTGTCTAGACAGGAATGGGTTTCTCCAGTCAGGATAACCATGTGATGGACACACTGCACCTAACAGGGAAGAACGTAACCAACACCCATGCAATAGCCTACACAACTGCAAAATTCCACTCGGTAACGTTGCTGTACGTTTTCTCACACATTTATATCTAACATGTTCACAGGTAGGGCGAATAGTCCAAACTAACCTTTACAACACAACCCTGAGAAGTCTGCAAAAAGTTGTGCACCCTGTTTCACCAGCTGCAAATGAATGGATTTCAAAGCTGTTCTTTTCATACCACAAAGTACATAAAACCCTTTCAACGTATCTTTTACTGTATTCTGGACCTTTACTTTTTCATTCGTATATGTATGAAAACATACTAGAGGGGACAGCTGATATTTTTTTACTGGCCATAAGACATCATTATGTAGATAAATTTACTGAAATTTGGTAATCTTTAGTATTCTGAGTGGCAAATCAATGAACAAAACCAAAATGCTGTTCTTTAATCCAAAAAAGTGGCATGCCGCCACTATTTCCCCAGAACGATGTTATATCTGTACACAGTCTTCCATGACAGTGATTTGTGTTGTGGGGAGGAAAAGCACATGCATCCTTTTATGGAAAAATATTTTTCTTTTAAAAAATGAGGCAGATGTGCAACACAGTCGTGGAAAATTTATAGTTTAAGCTATTTAAAGCTGCTACGCAGCTTCCTGTACCACATAAGTCCAGTAGTTCTAAGAAAATACAGATATGGTAGAAAAAGTAAGAAAATTTTCACCACAAAACCAAATAGTTACCACCAACAGAGAAAGTTATACACAAAATATAGCTCTCAATACAGTGTTTACACTTCATTTTAATCTACAGATTCAGTGCCAGGAACAGGACTTGTCGAGCCAGTCTTTTCGGAACCATTTGCCGCACACGACTCCACGTGGGGTTGGATCCCTGGTTCTGTGTCAGTGGCAGTTCCCAGCTCCTCGTGGGAATGGAGCGTGCAGGTCTGCAACACCTGCACAGCCAGATCCACGTCTGCTTCTCTGAGCGAAACCTGCTCCTTCAGGACTTCCACCTTCTCGTTCAGCTCGTTCCTTTCTGTCTGAAGGGCCCTGCATAGCTTCTCCAAGCGCTCCAGTTTTATTTGGAAGCCCTTGTATTCTTTATCTCTTACAGTTTTCTGAAGAACAAAAGAAAATAAAAACTGTGATCCAACTGATTTTTTTTTATTATTAATGAAAAGAATCATCACTATTTAATCCTGAACATTAAGTCTTAACCCAGTAGGTCAAATTCCAGCTGCACTAGAGCTAATTTGCTCAGCACACTTGACACTACACTCCAGATGGCTTGTCTAAGCTGGAGTGGCAACAGGCACCTTTAGGAACAAGCAACGAGAACTGTGTAACTCCATAACGCTATCTGTAAGTGAGGGATGGTATTAGTGAGGACCCCGATATGAAGTCCCATAAAACAGTCAATTACAGCCCAAATAATGGCAGCTATAGGGAGCAGAAGGCATACAAGTGGGAAATCTACAATCCAGCAGCAGAATCCAGGTCAGAAGGTCTCTCCTGGCTCTCCTAGCTCCTTAGAAGAACAGAGAGAGGTAAGCAGTGCTATAGCAGAACCTGTACAATCCAGCATGGCTTAGCAAGATTGTACCTAATAGACTTGGAAGTAGAGATTCGACAGCGTAGGCAGAACTGCATGCCTATGGCCTGCGTGAAAACTGTTTTAGCTCCTCTCTTGCTGGACTACAATTAAGTAATGGCACTTCATGACCTCAAAAGCAGCTACAATGCAGTAAAATATCTGATCCCTTACACACAGCTCATTTCCTTCACGTCAGCCTTGTATATTTAAAATAATTTCTATTGCAGCACTGATTAAACTTGGCTCAGCATATTAAAATAGAGTCAATTCATTCAGCTTGTATAATTTCATACACATTACCCCACAAACTAAACTGCAAGCAAGGAAAGAATAAGCTGAATTTTTTATGTAATGAGCTTAGATTTATAAAGCAGCTTCTTACTTTCCATGTCCAAGGAGAATACTACTGTTACACAACAGAAAACATAAGGCAGACAATCCAAGAAGAGGCTCCTGTGTATTATTTCTGTGTTTAATTCTCTAAAACTAAAAAAAACTGTATGAAGGTCTCTAGGATACAGAATCTAGGTTAGCCATACTGCTGCTTAAAAGAAAATTACCTCTTCAGCCATTTGCAGAAGAGCCTTGTTGTTGTTTTCCCATTTTGTACGCCACACTATGGTTTCCTTTTCCAGTTTCTTAATCTTCTTCGTCATCTACAAAAGGTAAAGATTAAATTTTGTGGCTTGCATTGCAATGTACGTAGGTTTAAATGAGTAATGTAAATTACACAAGTGATGACGACTTAGTGTTACTTGCCAAGTCCAGTCTGAACAATTTATTTTACAGAAAAGTCTTTCTGCACAAAATCAACCCCACAAATACAGATTCTCCTTTCCAGGAAAACAAGATTGATTCTCAAAAGAAAGAGACTAGCAACCTTCAAGTACAACTAAGAAAAAAGGTTTAGGAAAGTAAGTTTTAAAACACAAGCACAGCCAAAAAGACTGGGAAGTACTGCATGCCTTTAATAAAACACTGAAATTGGGATTTAGATACTATGCAAGTATGTGGAAAAGCAGAAAAAATTACATTTCTTTCCATAATATAACTTATGATCCAAATTAATTGTCAAAATACTCCACGTATTTTCAGAAGACAATGTTATAAAATCTAAAATGCATTCCACTAAGAGCATGCATTTTTATATTACTTTTTATGAAACTCTAAGTAATGCTGTACATACCTTCTCCATTTCTTGCCTGAAGGTTGTAAAGAGTTCATTACTTTTCGCCATGGTGGTCTGGAATTCTTCAAATTTATCCATGTAAAGAGAAAGCTGTTGGGAAACAGGCAGGAACATTAATCTGAACAGCTATATACAAATACAAAAATATTAAGGTAAAGATAAAATTAAACTTAAAATAGTAGAAGATTAACTTCTTTTTATATAGATATATATATATTTTACTATCCTATGATTTCCATTCAAGAAGCATGCAGACCTTGTCTGAAAATATGCTATTCAAATGACATATGAAAGGAGACTTGTATGTTTATAGAACAGTAATATAAAGAAAAAAGGATATTATGTTTAATAAAATGTTGGAAGACATCACAGTTCATCACAATCTGATTTTTCCTTCCCACTAACAAAAAAAGAGTCTGCAGACTTGACTATACAGGAAATTCAGCACATAGTTAGTGAAATTAAACTCAAAAAGACCTACCTTTCCACATTAACCAGCCAAAACTAACAAGTAAGGCTGTGACAAAATAAACAAGACTTATTTCAGAAGTCCACATTCACAACCTATGAAATCTGCCCAGTGAGCAAAAATCACAGAAAGTGAACACTGACAAGGAATTAATTTAATAGTGAAAAACATTACCATTTAACACGTGAAGAGCATTAGCATTTGATGACAGAAAATTTTCTTGCCCTGCACCATAGGGTCAGTCATCAGAAAGAAATTGCAAAGGATTAATTAACATCGTTTTTCACCAAAAAAGCATTACGTTTCTTATTAAAACAAGTTACACTATTAGTGTTGTGATTTCATGTTCTGAGAATACACGACCATTTAATAATAACCTCTTACTCCATCTGAAGAATAATCAGTTCTCTCAATTCTTACATTGGGGGTTGCAGGACAATACAATTTAGACCACAAAAATATTGTATTTTCCTCTAACAGTACAGGAAATTTCATAACAGAAATTAGCCTACCTTGTCAACAGTAGATAATGACACTCTGCCACTACTGTGACTGAACTTTCTAGCTCATCTTATTCTACAAAAAAAAAGTTTGCCCCAGGAAACCACAAACCTTACCCATTGTTACTATTAAAAAGCCTAACAAAAAGGCAGTGGGATTTTTAAGTAGAAAGTAACCAACTTGGGAAAAAAGTCATAAAAGACTAAGTTCAGAAAAAAAAACCCAACTATTTAGGACAATCTGGATATTAATGAGTCCAAGTCATTGGACACCACAAGGGGAGAGGGTGAGTGTGTGTGTGTATGTGATTGTATTTAAATACACACAAATACTTTAAATATAACTGATGGAAAGCCTGGAAAAGAATTAGGTACAGTAAAGTGTGAAAAAAAAGGGCAAGAAACAAGGAAACTTAATATAAAGCCTCCCAAAATGGAAGCAATGAGAGGTATACTACGAAAGGACTGGCTACTGTGACTCAGATGCTATGATTTTAGCTGAACTCACGTGTGGCCAATGACTGCAGGTCCAGAACTGCAGCACAAAAACTGGGGACCATCTCTCCACTCTCACGGAGTGCTTTGCTACAGCATTTACAGCAAGAAAACAATTTGAAGACAGTAATGCTTTTGTGGTCAGAGACACTCAGTTTTAGGTTACTAAACCTGAATAACTACAAGGATAAACATGATATTACTTGCTCCTAATCCTCCACAATAGGAGGCGATGGAAACGGTAATGAACAAATTCTTAAACCTGCATGGGTAAAAATCCCCACCCAACTCCTTAAGAGTCACAAGGGCCTCTCTGGTACTCAACAACTACAAAAAAGATTAAAATACCTTTGGAAGAGAGGACAGCAGTTACAGAGAAGCCAAGGGTAAAGAAGTAGCCATAATGAACAGATTATTAAGATTTCACGTATTCTAATCTTTGTAATATTAATGCTCTTAATTTAATTTAAAAGTCCAGCAATTCAGTGTTTAGCAACTTCCAGTAACAGTAGTCTCCAGATGTACTAAACAGCAAGTACAAAATGTCAAGTCTTTACAGTTTATGCTTCACTACTGATGAGTTACCTACTGGAAATTAAATTCAAGACTAAATCAAAAAAATACCAAGTACTTTTCACAAGTAATATATTGCATCTGATGAATCATAACACGTGAGGGCTTTTTTCATATGTTGTGTTATGCCCACTACAACCGCAAATCTCTTTGTATTTTTGTTTTTTTCCAGAACAACTGTTATGGAAGAGCACTCTATTAAAAAAATACCTGCTGCTTCAGCTGAGCTTCCTGTTGCTTCATCTGTTCACATTTGTGTCTGGACTCAGTAGCTTCTTTTAGCAGCTAAAAAAATAATGCAAAAAAGCCACATAATGAAGGAAGTTCTAAATAACTCGATCTATGATGAAAAACGAACAGAGGTTAACATCACCTCAGAGCCATTCAACCACGTTCTCTCACATATCTTTGTTTCAGTACTATACTATACTTTCACATATCCAATTTAAAGCATGTGCTGGCATGCAGAGATGATTTTTAGAGACATTTTTCTAATTGGTAGCATGAGTCAATGTTTCTATTTCTGTAGAAAGTTCAAACTGCTAAATTTATATCAGCAGTTCATTAAGTAACTGTATGTAATTTATAACTGTTTTGTAACCTCTCTAATTTATTTTCCACCTCCATTTCTCCAGTCACTAGTATCACCTTTACAGACTAGTTCAATTTTGCTTCAGCTTGACACCACTTTGTAGATTCAACTTTGAAGAGATTTTTCATCGACTTATGATTCCAAAATTGTTTTCATAATACAGAACTATTCAATACTGGATGATCATTTTAAGATTATAGACACAAAGCAGGGCTTTTGCCTAGAAGTTAGACACATAAGGAACACACACAAAAAAATCTTTACATAGGTGTTATTTTTTAACTGGAAGCTACCTTCTTGGAAGACTGCAAGTAAATTGCTGATTACCATCATGCAATTAAAACATCAGGCATAGTTCTGGGGAGACAGTTCAGAAGAGCGCATGCTTATTCTGCATTAAAATCAGAAATTACGACTACAAGATAGCAAGCAAGTACCTTCCATGTTTCAACTCAAGACATTTCCCAGTCCAAGAAAAATCTAAATTATATCCAGCACATATGCTGAGAAAATGCAAACAGTAACATTACTTGCCTGTGAATATGGACATAAATATTGTAGGCATCATACGCACACACATAAAACTTAAATCTCAGTCTTGATGTTGAAATCTATCCTAATTTTCAAAAGACAGTTCCCTCAGTTTGCAGTATTTGCTTTAAATAATGAAAAAACTGGTTTGGTGGGTTTTGTTATTTCTCTTAACATACATAGAATTAACTTACAAACTCCCTTTCTCGCTGATGTTTCTCCTCTGCTTCTTTAATAAGTCGGGTAGTTTGCTGAAGTTTGGCATCCACAAGTTGCTGCTGCAGTTCTTTATGTTTGAACACTTTATCAATATGCTAAAGGAAGAAAGAAAATTATATTAGTCAAATATAAAGAGTGACTGTCAATTATGTGTATGCGTATGGGGAGATGCATATTGTTTAGAGGTTGCATGCAAAAGAAAAAAACACCAAAAGACTGTTCTAAATGTTGGGTTTTTTATCTCCCATTATTGCCATACACAATGGGTACATGGTTTTTTGTCTTTCACAGAAGCCAGATGCATATTTTGTTAAACTCGTACAATAATGTCAGTCACTTGACACTAGGCACTTCAAAAATCCTTTAACAAATGGTCTACATCCTTTCTTCTAAAGTTGGCATACCTACCTTGAATCACAGAATCACAGAACATTAGGGA
>NW_010195212.1:0-23192 GCF_000695765.1 Mesitornis unicolor
TTCTGTGATTCTGTGATTCTGTGCTCGAGGAACTGGAAATGACTCAGCAGCAAACACGTTTTGGGTTAATAGCAACAGAAAGGGACAGCTCCCTGCCGGCTCCGTACCAGGGAGCAGTGCTTTGTCGCTGCATCTTTAAACTTCCATGGGAGCACTGCCGGTCGCTGCTGGGAAGGGTTTGAACAGGTCATGCCTTGCTTATGCCAGCTGGGGAACAGGAATTATGCCCTCCACACAGAGGATGAGAGCTAGGCCAGACGCCGTGAATATAAGTCTGGAATGTATTTATTGAGGGCAAGCAAGCTCAGCAGGGAATGATAAGTGTGTGCCTGCCCATCCTCAGCAGGAGAATGACATTTTGGAGGCAAATGAAGGGGGGACAAAGGAAGTAGGATGGGGAATAATTACCACCAAGGACCACTCAGAACAGAATAGTGCTATTGGGTTACACATAAGCAGCATGCCCGGCATATCCTTCATCCAACAAAAGCAGCATTACCAGCCCCTCTTGTCATCACCTGCTTAAGTCAACTGCCGAACGGATACTATTAAAGTTTTAATCCATTACACATTTATGTTATGCCTGCGAAATTTATACCACAAGAAGCACTGAGCCCAGCAAGGGTCAAACCTGGGAGTTTTACACACTCCACTGATTATATTCACATACTCAGAAGAAACCATTTAACTGAAGACATTAATACAAAGAGGGCAGCAGCCAATCCCCAGCACAACTTGGCCCAGGGTAGCTCTCAGAGCCTGGGAAAAAGACTCCATTGGTGGCTGTGAATCCTCCAGTAAATGATCTCCATCTTCCCCTCGGAGTGGCACCATCTTTAAGTCTCTGTGTCTCCTTTTTTCTCCATTTCAGATGCCAGCCTGTCTGGCAAACAGAACTGAATTCCTGCATGCTGGCTTTGCAAGATCTTTTTGTGTCAGAGTCCAGTAATGATTTCTAGGGCTTGTTTAATAGAGCTATCAAGGGACAGTGATTTATTCTGTTCTGCTAGATTGAAGGGAAAGGCATTTACAGGCTGTCTGCACACTAGGACAGGGAGTTGCAGGCAGCTGGCAGCACGAACAAATATTCAGAGTTCTACTCAAAACATGAGCCTGACCCAAGGCAACACATGGGGATGATATGCTGCTGTTCAGGATATCAGATCTGTAGTGTGTGCTCTCAGATTTCTCACTCAGAACCAGTATCAGGCTTGCAGAACGCCTGCCAGGACCTGCATGCACACACCAGCTGACTGGGCTTCTCCAGGGCCAGCTGGGGCCCCAGAGCCCTGCCTTACGTGCTGGCACCCAAAATCAGCCCTGGTCTCAGCATCCCTAGGGTTTTCTCTACCTATCAAACTTTGCAAAGATCTTTCTATGCAAGTCCCTCACCTGAGGGCATGCAAGGACACTGATTAATGTAAAGGGTGGCACTGTACCCAAAGTCTTCTCCTGCAGACCCACAGAGTCTCACTCATGCAGTGTGTGACCTATACAGATTATTTCCACCTCTTGCTCCCTCGGTGTTACTCCTCCCTCTCATGAATTTGCAACGGTGCCAACTCTCCCGATCCACAACCCCATTTTCCAGACACAGCCAATCAACCTCACCTCTGATCTGCCTCACAGCTGTGCCTGGCATGCAGGCTCCAGCAGCAGGACTAGAGGGAGAGGGAGGTTTCCCAGCTTGCAGGAATCTACCCTAAAAGAGGTGCACGTGAGGAGGCACGTGTCCTTGGTGGCAGTTAGTGCTGCAACTCAGCTCCAGCGTGCCTCCCCCTCATCCCAGGACCTGTCTAGCCAGAGGCATCTCCCTTTCCATGACCCATGTGGGACTATCTCGTGCATCAGGAAATTAAATACTTGTGAGGTCTGTTACAGATACATGGCTTGATTTCAATGAACTTTGTAAAGTAGGGCATAGGCAGGGTAGGGTGATGGAGGCTGCAGGTTTCTCTGAGATTTGGGATGGAGCAGCTGTCTTTCACAGACAAGGTTTTCAGTGTTAAGGCAGGTGACTTCTAAGGTTTAAAGTTAGTAAAGTAAGAAGACTTTCTTCATGGCACACTTGGTCTCTCAGCTGAATCTGCTGGAAAGTGCCCCAAGTGGAGATGGCTAAAACAAACCCACTGCAAAAGCAGGCTGAGAACAGGAACTCCTCCCTAAAGGTCACTTCACAGTCATGAGACGTTAATAATTTTCAGTCACTGCAAGCACAGTCTGGATGCAGAATGGTGACCTACAGCTGAATGCCAACCCCTGGACTAGACAGAGAGTATCTACCTAAGCCCTTTTTCCCTGCAAAGTCCAAAATGTTATCTCTAATATTTTCTTATGGATCAGTTTAGATTTTAATTTTCCAGTGCATCTGATCTGAATCTTCAGAGAAATGGACCACTTAATATGTAAGACCAAATGCAATCCCAACCTGCAGTAGGCTGTCTTATGGTTCCTGGTTGCAGGGTTTACTCAGCTAAATTTCCCTGGCAGAAGTAAATGTTGCAAGTAATTTTTTTGAAGTTTTTATTTGTGAACATTATTTTGTGGCTCCAACTGCTTTCTGCAAGATACTGAACTAATTCCAGTTTGGCTGAGTATTCCCTTTTAAATGCAACATCTGCTTTGTGCATCAGTTGAAAAATAGTTATCTGGGTGCAGAGTAGAATTCACCTCCTTACTGTTGTCCAAGAACAATTTAAATTCTGTTTTATAGAGGATGAACATCAGCCCACTCCCAAAGCAGTTTTTACTTACATGAGACATGTGCCTCACACACGGGAATATTTGTCTCTATGGACCGATCATCTGAGTTTTCCACTGCAGATCTCATCCCACTGGCACTGAGTCCCATGGCCCATGTAAACACAAGCATGATTTCCAGCATCTGAATAGCTCCATTAAAGTCCACTGGGCTTAGGGGCATTCACACACATTTAAATATGTTGTTGGATCAGAGCCTAAAGTTACTCATGTCTTTTATTTATAAATGTTACCCTGGTCTGTAAAAATGACATGTTTCTCTTAACAGGCTGCGATACCAGATATGCTCAGCTCATAAGTAAACATGCTAAAAATGCTCCACCACTGAACCTAGCAAATGAGTGGGGGGAGCATGGAGTTAGCATAGCTTGAAGCAAGCTTTCTACCTTGCTGACCCTGGGCAGCACTGCCAGTTTCAATGTGAAGCTTGATTTCAGTGTTATTATTCATGTTTTGGGTTAAGAATACGCTTAACTACCCTGCTAGGTCACACTCTTAGAGTTGCTTTAGTCATTTAATAGTGTTTACTCAGAGATATCTGCATCCAGTCTTGAAGCTTGAGAAGTTCAGTTAATTTCTGCTTAGTTCCACTCTGTACTGAACTGGAAAATGTCATTCTGCAGAGATGTTCAGACCCACCACATTCTGTCCTCTCCATCACAGAGAGCACTGGACCACAGGATAATCCAGGCTGGAAGGGACCAAAGGAGGTCTCTAGTTCAAACTCCTGCTCAAAGCAGGGACAGACATCAGGTCAGATGACATTCATCAGGATTTCATTCAGCCAAGTTTTGAAAGCCTCCAGTGATGGAGAATTGTACAACTTCCCTGGGTAACCTGTTCTAATGCCTGACTGTCCTCATAGGAAAAGAGTTATAGCCAGCTTGAACTTCTTTGGTTTCCATTTATGGCCACTGTTTCTTGTCCTCCTGCCTCACACCACTGTGCAAAGTTCAGCTCCATCTCCTTCATGACCTTCTTGTAGGTACTGGCAGGCTGATATTTGGTCTCCCTGAAGCTGTCTCTTCTGGCTGAACATGTCCCATTCCCTTGGTCTGTCTTCACAGCACATGTGCTCCAGTTCCCTCACCACCTTGGAGGTCATTCAGCTCACTCCACATAATTTCCTGTATTGGGAGTTCAAGACTCCATGCATTTGGTCTAATGACTGGGCATAAAAGGGCATAATCACTTCCCTTGATCAACCAGCTATGCTTTTGTTGGTACAGCCCAGGATGCCTTTGCTGCCAGGACACACTGCTGGTTCATTTTCAGTTGCTGTCTAGCAAAACTGTATCAGCAGGGCTGCTGCTCAGCCAGCCACTGCCCAGCCTGCCACTGTCCAGCCTGTGATGTTGTTGCCAAAGTTTCTTCCTTTCCAGGCACAGGACTTGGCATTTGCCTTGTGAATTTGAATTTGAATTTCACTAGGTTCCCACTATCTCCTTCTTCCAGCCTACTTAGGTGCCTCTGGATGGCAGTCCTGACCTAGAGCTTGCAGACAAGTCTGACCAGTTGGTCGCAATCTGCAGATGTAATGAACAAGCAGTCCTTTACCTCCTCCTGGTTACTGATAAAGATGTTAAATAGGATAAGGCCTGGGACAGACACTGGCAGTACTCCACTGACCTCAAGATTTGGCCACAACTTTCTGACCCCAATCATCCACCCACTTTTTACCCATCTGATTGTCCACCCATCCAGACCATGACATCCTAGCATGCTGTGAAGTTTCTTGAATGTTTATTCACAGCGCTTGAGATACCACACAGTACCCATCTTTACGTACACTTTTACTTCATGACAATAACCATGAGGTAACAGACAAACTGCACGTTCACATGAAAGCTGGACTCATGGTACCTTTTCTGTGGAGTCAAACTAATTTGGATAGGCTTGCAATAGGCTTGTAAGCTCTTTAATGAAGTTTTAATGATTCAGGTCATGAAAAGCTTGGCAAAGGGGATCTTTAGTCTGATAGGAACATTGGGAATGGAGATTCAAATAAAATTCAGACAAGAAATAAAATACAGTTTTACAAGAGTGAAGCAATTAGGTCTGGAAACAGCTTAATGATGGACTGATGGATTCTCAGTCATTTGCAGCTCTTAAACCAAGGTATTTTTGTCTTCATAAATATATACTGTGACCTAGCAATAAGTTACAAGCATGATGCAAAAACTCTTACATTAAATGCTAAGCTAGATGTTCATAATGGTACCCTATAGCCTTACAATGATCTATTAGGTCTTACACCAACAGTTAACACTGTAGGAAATCCTGCTCTGTTTCTAGTATGTTGTGTTTATTTTCAAAACAAATGAAAGAATAACATTTCCATAGACTTCTTGAGATTCCATTGACCTATAATTGACTTGCCTTCCTTTTCATCTTTCCTTCCTTTCTATCATTCACAGCTACCTACCAGTAGAGATAGGAGTATTTATCTTCCATGTTTCATTTTAAATAGCTGCAGATATTGCTGTATTTGAAAAGACACATCAAAATACTAAGATAACACGGAAATGCTTTTTATCTTTACATGACTCATGAATTCTACCACCTCAAGCAGAGTTCTCACTGGGATCAGTATAGTTTCACACAATCAGGTAAGATAATCCATTCACCTAAATGGATCATTTAATTAGGAAGCAGCCCTCAAGAATTCACTGTGAAGTTTAACGGGTTGCACAGATGCATCCTTTTCATCTTAAATTCCTACACTTCTAACATTGAGTGGAGGCTGAAAAATTCTGCTTAAAAAGTGACATGCTAATGTAATACAGATTCCAGTCAAATCTACTTTTTAGCTACATTGTCCAGGGGAAGTTTTGTTTCTTATTCAGGGTCAAAGTTTCATAAGAAATGAACATTCATTTTCTGCATCCAAAAAAAATGCCTTGGCATCCTGTAATAGAGGCTTTCACTGAAATCTGTCTGTAACAGACATGTTGGAAGCCTTTTTCTTCCAGATAACAAGCAGTGGGTTAGACAGTCTGTGCCAGAGATCGGGATTACAAAGACTCTTGAAAACAAAATTTTTAAATCAGTACTTTTCAAGCACTCGTCCAAAATAATACAAATGGCAAGGCTAACAACACTGAATGACAACAAAACAAGTATCAGGCAACTAAAAGCAAGGTCTATCAGCTCTGCTAGTTTTGCACTTGTCCTTCCAAGTTCCC
Organism: Mesitornis unicolor; assembly: GCF_000695765.1. Taxonomy (NCBI): domain Eukaryota; kingdom Metazoa; phylum Chordata; class Aves; order Mesitornithiformes; family Mesitornithidae; genus Mesitornis; species Mesitornis unicolor. Next base: position 5,946 of record NW_010195212.1, read on the forward strand.
AATGGGTCGATGCATGTTTTACTTAAACATTGACAAAAACAAGCAACCATCAACCAGAAATCAAACTTTCTTTTTACTTTTGTGGTCTTTCCCTTGCCCCTCCTCTATGTGGAGTATTTAGGCAAAACAACAGGGTACTGAATCAGAGAGAGCTGAGAAAGAGAGTACTGAATGGTCTAGCTAGCACTGCAGCCTCTCTAGCTGGGCTTCTCAAACTACTGCTTACTGTCATTAATGTGCCTGCACTCTCTCATCTAACATTATATGTCTTTCCGGAGCACTGTCACACATGCACACAGATGCTCCTGCCCACCAGCTACTCACCCAGGGGAAGCTTTTCCAGTAGATAAAGGTAACTCTGAAAGAAGTCATTTCGGATTGCCCTATGCAAGATGAAGGACATACTGTGCCGACAGAGTTCTTCGTCTGTCTTGTGCCAGCGCGACTTAAAGGCCAAATGTGCTGCTTTATACGCCATGATGAAGACTTTTTTGCAAGGTTGGACAGCTGCTGTGGCTGGTGCTCTTTGGAGGACCTGTCCTTCTGAAGAGGCAGAGGTAGCGTCATTTAAATTGTGGTAATGTGCTGTCATTCTATATCAGGGTGTGTATCTAGAGCAGCGCAGGGGGCGGAGGCGGGCGAGAGGGGAGTGAGAAATGCTGGCTGTTGGCACTGGCTCAGAGTAATCTCTGGAGTGTCGCCCTCTGAAATGAGCAGGTGCTGCAAAGTGATAAAAAACTCAACCAGGAAATTGCTTAGCCAGGGTAAAAGTATATCTACTCCAAAACAGAGTGGCTTTAATTCAATTACACTTTTCCTAATCTATTCAGCCTTCACTTCAAAGGAACTTGAGATATTATCCAGGATCTCCCATTTCCCTCTTTTTTATCTCACAAGATGATTTTCTTTCTCTGTCTCTCCCTCCCTATTTGTTTTTCAATCTGGGGCACCCAAGAGGGAGACCAGAAGACAGAACATGGGCATGCCTCTACACAAACTGTGTGTCGTAATAAACTGTGATTACAGCAAGCAAAGGGAAAGCAATAGATTTAACTTCATGCTCTGCTACTGTGTATGGCAGGGCAAGCCACTCTCTATGCACTACAATCTGCCTGAATTAATTTAATCTGTTTAAATAGTACAGACTATCTCATCAGCAGAGGCTAGCTAGAAGAAATTGCTGTCAGGGGACAAAAGACTGGTAAAGCCAGGGAAGGGTAAGAGGTTTTTGCTTTAGCTAACAAAATACACAGAAGAACAGGAGGAGATAAAGTGCCCATTAACAAACTTGGACAAATATATTGGCTAGAAGAGAAGAGGAGGTTCAGGCCACTACAGTGGGGAAAATTCTAGAAGATTGGCAAGTAGGGTGAGAACCTGAAGTGGTGGATGGATAAAGGATACTATGCTGCTGAAGGGGGCTGTACATCATAAATATATCCCATTCCAGAGGAGGATCAGGCCCTCGAAGGACAAGGAGAGACAGATACTGCTTCAACACCTTGTTTGCCCCTTGGTAGTTCAGGCACTCAGTGTAGTACAGCTACAAGCCTCAAGAGTTGCAAAGGTGCCCAGCAAGGGAATGGGGGCTTTGTACTGACTGCACTGACCTCCATACGTTGTGCCCATGAGAATTTCCCCTTTTCAAGCTGTTTATTCCAGCTGTCTGCAGTGAAAGCACACTACAACACAGCAACACGCAAGTTGGAAGTTTTCAATAGGAAAGGGCTGCCATATGTTCTGAACAGTACTGCAACTCCCAACAAACATCTGATCAAGTTTCTGAGAGCAGAACAAAGAAGACCCAGCCTCCGTGAAGGAAAATCGCTAGTAATTCAGCTACAGATGATGATAAGCATCATTTAGCAATGCATATTTTCCAACATGACTTGCTTCCTTGGAGCAGTCAAACTCTGTATCTCTGCTTTCATATTACTTATTAAAAGTATTTAGGGGCAAACACATCCCTAGGTATTACTGCCTTTCTTGTTTCCCCAGCTACCATCCTGTACTACTCATTCTCACCTAGCTGCATTGGCACGCTGCTGCTGTCCCTGTGTCCTGTCAGAGAGGTGTGCTGAAGGGGGTTCTACGACAGCCAAAGGTAATCTAAGTACTGCAAGATATTTTCCTATGCTCCTGCCTCTCCCTGCTCATGCACTCCTGTTGTTGGGGTCTCCGCTGAGCCATTTCAGCTTGCTACATCAGTTGTCTTTTCCTGTCTGGTCAGCACTGTGAACCAGCTCACAGCGGAGTTACAACTGCCAGAGAAGTGCAAGAAGGGAGGCAGAAATGTGCAGCTGAGGGATGGGGTGGGGAGAGTGGGATCATGGCAGTGCTTAGATCAGCTCTGCACCAAAGCCTGAGCCCTTCCCTGAACAGAGAGTTAAGTTCTTCACGCAGCCTTAGAAGTTTCAGCCATCCCTTGAAATAACTCAGTTTAAATTTCTTCCTGGTTATGTATCAATGAGAGAAACACCAGGCTCTCTCCAGCTGATTTTGAAATATCTGGGCACAGGCACAATCCTGGTGTATGTCTTGATTTTCTCAAAATTCTGACTCTTTCTCTTTGCTTATCTATTTTCAGCCACTCGCCATGTAGGGTGCCAGGAACGGATGCATCAAGAGCATGTGAATGCTTTGGAAAGACGTTGCACAAGCTCACTTTGTCACCGACAAAAGACACCCCTAGGAACTCAGAGCCCACCTGTTCCGCATTTGACATCATGTTCACATTTGTCATGGCTGTAGATCTGGCAATGCCCATTGTGTAGTGACCCCTCCGCTTAGAGATAGCAGTGACTCCCAAGCATGAATCCTCAGCCACTGTGGAGGGTGCTGGGACCACAGCCCCAGGGCTCCCTGTAGCTTTGACACTTATGAGGTCGACAGAGGCCTGGGCTTTTACATTTGCTGGGAGGATGTGAAGTGCAAAGGCAGAACAGGGCACTGTTTCTCAGGCCTTCAGTGCCCAAGTGGGGCTTAACTCTCTCTTTGGAGCAGCACATTTGGGTTCTCTGGTGCCTAGAACATGCCCCAGCAACTGTGACTCCAGTGAAACTCTCTTGATTTACACCCTCTGAGCATCTGGCTGATTATGACAGTGAATACATACACATAGGAAACAGGGCATATTTCGGAGTCACTCCCTATCATTTTAATGTCCTGCTAGCAATCTTCTCATAACATATTTCTAGCCCACTTTCCTTAGGAAGAAAGATGTGTGCAATAATGTAGTGTATGTCTCTGTCTATGACTTTTATTACCCCATCACCAAATAACATTTAAACCTATTTATCTCAAACATATCCCGTAACTACTTCAAAGCTTGCATCAAAAAAGTAGATGAAGTAGAGAGACAGATCTCATCCTGGTGTCACTTAGCAAAGTGAGTTTTGCCCTTCCAAGACACTGTAAAACTCGTAAGTAGGGACAGGCATGGGCACATCTGCACCTCTTTTCCAAGGTACCATTCTCAACCATCCAAAACAAATGTGTCAGAAACAACAGTTCACAGGATTAGTTTTTCAGGCTGACTGTTGGTTATAACTGTTTTTGATAAATTAGAGGTGGGTTTGACTCATGGTAGTCCCACTACATACAAAAAGAGTGAAGATCTACAGAAGGCTGCATAAACACTAATTCTATTTATTCTATTTACATGTGGTCAAGACTAAGTCCCTGTTCCAAACAGCTCTGTAATCTAACTGCTACTGTGAAAGCACATTCAGTCCTCAGATACAAATGCAGCTAAGTAGGTGAATCACAACAGCATCAAGCCTTTTAAAGCACTTTCAAAATACTTCCTATGGCTGTCAAAGGTTAGGCACAAACCTAGATTTGTGCCAAGTGCTTGAAAAAGGCCACAGAAATAGCAGGTTTTTTTCAAAAAGTGATGCTATATACTCTGCCTATTTATCAACAGCAGCATCTTAATGTCTTCTGCTAAGAACAACTCACATTGTCTCTTAATCCCATATTCTGAACAGGAGTACCACTAGTCTACCCAGAAGCTGTAAACAATTCAAGCACTATTACATACCCTCCATCTCCATTAACAAGAAGTGTGGGGCTTCAGTATGGTCACAGTGGCAGCCATACTACTTGTAGGATCACTGCTGAAATGTGAGTAAGCCCACTTCTCAAATTTATTTGCCTTTCCCAAACGGCCATTTGACTCTTTCTGAAGTCAATGCCAGCTAGACAGCTTTTTTCTTGCTAGTAGGAGCACTGGAGAATCTGGACCTATGGATAAACTGAAGCCCTAAAATAACAGTAGACATAGCCATCATGCATGACAGTCATTGCCTCCAACAGCTTTAGGTCTAAAATAAGAATGTGTTTGTACTTAAGAGGGTAAATAAATAGTCTTCTCCATGTGTCTTCTTCCTCCTGCCCGTGAGATCTGGCACTTTTAGGGCACCAGGTTTATCACTGATTAAAATGAAGGATCAGCTAGAGTTGCTTCTTGTTAAAATACCTGCGGCTCATATCTGCCCGAGAGCAGAAGGTTTAAAATAAGGTATCAGATGGCTTATGATGAGTCACTGTGAGATCCAAGGAAGATTTTTTTTGTTGGAGCATCAGGATATTTAAAAAAAAGTTGGATTTACTTTTATATCAGTAGGTAACTACCTGTCTCTGCAGATCTGAGCTGTACACGCTACTTCTGAAACACATCAGCTGCACAGAAGAGAAAAAGAAAAACACGTGCACTACCTTCACATGTCATGCAAGTCACAAAGGGTCAATTTTGCCTTTAAATTACTGTGCTCTGCTTACAAAACACCTGGTATGAAATCTGATTTTCACACAGACAAGCCATCAGGACTGCTGTAAGATGTCTCTTTATCTTAAAAAGACTTCTATATTAATTCTTCTCCCTCACATTCATGCCTGGCATATGCTGTCAGGAATAGATGTGGTAAAAGCAAGTAATTTTTTTTTTTTATCTTTGACAACAAGTTTTTAAAAGTTCCTGAAAACCACCAGATCATGTTGATAGAAGAGGCACAGCAGAGAGTGCACGTGCAGTTCTGAGGGCAGTGAAGAACAGCTGCAGGTTGGATGGCAGGTGGTAACCTTTACAACTGACTTTGCTGCAGCCAGAAAAGCAACTGCCTGTATTGTTGACTGCAGCTTCGGTGGCTTATTCAGAGCACCAGTGTACGCCAGTGTCTGGGTGTCAAACTGGGAAACAGTAATATGACAATGAATGTATTAATTGTCTGACTTGTTGAAGTCCAGAACTAGTCACAATCCTCACCCACCTAAACTCTGCTAATGGGTTCAATGAGACTCAGCACTTTTCAGAAGTAATACTGTAAAAATAATTTGGTTTTAAGTTGTGTGTGGAATTGAGAAAAAATAGTGTTTCAGGTTGATGAGAAACTGAAATATTTCTCTTTTCTCACCCCCCAAAAAAATTTCTGTGTCAGGCCAAGCAAAATGTTTTGTTTTGTTTGCAGAGCTATTTCCCTTCTTCCACTTACTTTATTTGTTTATTTGTAATTAAATTTAGGTAAATTTGGTTTCAGCATATCATTTACAAGTGCAAACAAAAATAATGTTGTTGTCACCAATAGACCAGTCAGTCTTGCAAAATCACTCTGTGGCAAAAGGACCCAAGGAAATGCAGAGCAAAACAGGTCCTTGGGCAAAGATCCAACCTTGGGATAGGACTTCTGATGTCTCATGAGAAATCATCACTTTGAACTTCATTTCCAAAGCAGAGTTCACTGCCTGTAGGTCAGGATGACTCATGCCCTTCAGGGCATATCCTGCACAATTCCCGGGCGCATTCACGGGTGCAGTCACAGCAGCAATCTGTTATCATTTATACGATTGGAATTTAGCAATCTGGAATTCCATCTAAAGCAACAAAACACAGCATGTGAGCCCTATGGGTAAGTACATTATAATTCATGTAAATTAAATTGGCCAGAGCTTTATCCCTATGGAGGGAATACACACTTCTTTCCCTCTAATTCTTCTAGCTCTGGAGCCAACACTAAATTACATTTTTAAGGGAGTGAGTGAAGCCACTCTTAGGTAGGAGTGGAAGCCTGTCTCATCATGTCTCAAGCACAACGACAGTCACAGCGGGACCCTGATTTGGAGATCCATAAACAGTATGCTAACGTAAATAGCGATATTTGGGGAGGACTCCTGCACGCTTTGGCTGTGAGGATTTTATTTGGTTCTGTTTAGGGACTCTCAGTAGTGCTGGGGCTGAAGGGAAGGAAGGGCAGGGTTCCTGATGAAACTGCAGCAGGGGCTGCTCTGTTTTTCTTGATAAGAAGCATGACAGCTGTGCCCACAACATCTGGTTTTTGTTGAACCCTAGTGAGAGTTCCTTGCTGAGTCTCTTCCACCCCATATGTGGTGGTTTAATTGATGGAGCCTGAGAAGGTTTTAGGTCCAGTGTGGAATGCCGCCTTTCACTGTGATATGTGACTCCAGATACAGTAAGGGCTGGGCTGCTTAGAGTTGTCTTTTAAAAGCATTTCTTCTCAATATTGAATTTTGCGTATATTGCCCTCTGTTGGCTCGAACGCATGATAAAGCTCCATTTCTAGGTGAGAGCTAACAGAGATCTCCCTCTGGCTGAGTGGCAGGGTTTGTGGGTTTTGGAAAATGCAGGATCAAGTTAGCTGTATCCGTGTGTGCATGTGTATATGTGCGTGCATAGTTCATATCCCCCGTAGCTCCGCGTTTAAGAATGCAGGCACAACTCTTTAACTAAGGAGGAAGGGGGTCTGGAGACCGGCTGTCTCAGCCATTGTGGACTGCACATAAGAAGGGAGTTTTAAGGAGTAACCGGAGGGGATAGTGGTTTGGTGAGCCAGGATGAAGAGGATGTTGCACACACAGGAAACAGCACAAAAAGCAATAGAGAAAAGCCTTTGGGAGAACTGGGTAAGTGTGAGGTAAGTTAGTCTTAATCTCTTTCAGCTCTGGCAGGCAACTGCCAGAAAAGCTTTGGTAGAAAGTCTCTCAAGGCTTTATTTTCAATTCCAAAGCAAAACAAAGATGGCAACCCACACCATCAAAGCTCCTTCTACACATCGCATTGCCAGAAAAACATGCCTTTCCACTTTTTCTCAGCTGGATCCTTCCTACCTAAGACGTATGACCCATCTGCTCAGACCAAAAAGCATCCTGCCCAGTTATCTTGTCTCTGACAGTGAAAAGCAGTAATGCCTAGGGAAACAGTCTAAACCCATTAGCTAGGAAATGTGCTTTGGCTGGCTCTTAGCACTTGAATGTTGCTGCTGCACAGAGCCAGGCCAGGTCTTTTCCTGAACTTTTAAAAGGCCCAGGCATGAAGGCCTCCATCATGGGTATGCCAGGGCACACGCTAGTGATGTGACATGAGAGTGGTGATGCCAGGAGGGGACAGCCTTTCTCTGGAGTGTGAACATCATGACAAAACAGAAACTCCAACTTGAGGAAGCAGAAAGTGCAACAGACAACAGCAGATCTGCAGAAGATGTGATGTGGGAGACCATGGGTTAAAGAGATCACTTAACCTTCTGCAATATGCTTCTCTTGTTAGAGAGGCTGAGGTGTAAAGAGCCAAGCTTTTGGATCTGGAGCTCTGTGGACCACTCCCTTCCGTTGACTAGGGTAGCAAATACCAGATTGGCATTTCCCTGGCCTGGTACAGCAGCACATTGCAGCAGTGGTGGAGAACCACCCTCTTTTGTTAGGGCAGTTAAAACTAGACTGGAAAATGTGTTGTTCTGGGAGCCACAGAGCAACATGACAGTTTATTTTAGATTTGTGTCTTACTGCTACTACCTGAAATAAACCCCATATCTCCTCTCACTTGCCATCTACCCTGAAAGATCCACCCTGGACAAGAAACTGCCTGTGCTACAGCCAGTCTGGAGCTGCTCCGAGACAGCTTGGCCAGCCCTTTCATCTGTGCTGGCTGGCTGGCTGGCTAGTGTGCAGAGTGACTGACCCCTCGCTGCTGCCAAAGAGCTGAACTCTGCTTAATTCTCCCTCAGCGCAGTCCCTATCATGGGTCTCTCTCATCTACCTGGCAGCCAGAGCACACAACCCTCTAGAAACTTAATTAATTTTCAAGCTCTGTGCACATCTTTCAATGGTGATTGCACTTGGCCAACATGTCATGAAGTTATTAGGGGAAGAAAGAAGAGACCTGATGAATGCACAGATAGGTAAGGCAAGATAAAACTAATTTCCTGAGGAAGCCAATGGAAAACAAGCTGAAAGAAAAAAAGAAAACTTGACTGTAGGGAACATATCTGACAAGTGACCTTGAAAGGCCTCTTCTACCTTTAGCTCCTGAGAAGGAATGGTTTGGCAGCAGCCAGGGGTGGGGGGGTGTGTGTGTGTGTGAGCGCACGTGTGCATGCACCAGGGAATTTACAGGGGGTCAGAAGCTGTAAGCAGCATTTTTAGTGGATCAGTAAAAGTATCATGAATATAGTACCCCCTGCATTTCAGATACAGTGTATCTGTGACATCGCTGGCTTGGATAGCCTTCGTCCTTAAACTGTGCATTATGTGGAGTTTCACAATAGCAGGAACGATGCAGTTAAATTCTGTGCATGCCTTGGAACGTTAAACTCAGTTTCTGGAAAACCAAGTGAGAAGTATCAAGGGCAAGAAAACTAGATTAAGCCCAACTCCTGGACAGCATAAACACACAGGAACATGGATTACAGAGACTACGAACACGTCTTCTTGTGAAATACTGCTCTTACACAGAGGAGGGGCTCAAAATTTGCAAAACACACCTTTGTTCAGAACTGAAAGTAGAAACCTAAATCATCAAGACTGGAAACTATTTGCTTTGCATGAACACTTTCTATCTGAGCTCTCAGACTACTAAAACCATTCAAAAGCCAAATGTATGCGTACTGTCCTTTGGAACCAAAAAATAATCAAGACATGAAAAGTTCGAGATGGTTAACTGTTTCCTCCAGAGGCTGGGGATTAGAAGTCTGGGCAAGTAGCTGAGGAGGGAAAAAAAAAAAGAGTAAAATAAAAGAAGGAACTCTTAAGTGACCTGACAAGGGAAACTTAAATCTTATTTTTAAGGGGTTAGGTTTTACTAAAGCTTGAAAAATTAAATCCACGGCTGTCTCCAGAGGACTATATCTCACTAAGAAAGCTTCAAGTAAGTTTATCATGTATCCAACACCTAGACATTGGACCTCAGGGACCACTAGGATAATATTTCCTCTGGATTAGCAAGAAAGCTAGCAAGTGACATTTGTATGAGAGTAACTTTAAGTTTAAGGAGTTTTCTTATTATAAAATGATAAATGAAGAATGAGCATACTGGGAAGGAAAGTTCTTGCAGTTTGTAAATCTAACACATCCCCACAATTTCTTTAAAAATGTAGTTATATCCTAAATTAGTTTTATTTGGTGACATCAGTAACTTGATGTTTTTATGTCTATGTATTCTTTATGAGCAATATTTTTAATCTCATAATCCTCTATATAAGGAATGCTTTTGATTTCAGAGACCATGAGTACTGGCATTGAGACAATATAATATATAGGAAAAAAACTCAAGAATGAAACTATAGGAAACACAGGATGAATATGGAACAATTACAGCACTTTCCTTCTTCTGGGATTCTTCACTACTAGCCAATAAAGCCCAGGATATGTTAGAATGCTATTAATTAACTCACCTTGCTGTGCTTTGCCATGACAACTGATATGCCTCTGGGTTCCAGGGAAATCTTATGAATCATATGAGATGCAATACTTAGCCAGAGCTGGGTGAAATAAGGACATCTTTAGTATGTTAACTTTGAAATCTGGAATCCAAGAGTGAATTGAGTTTTGTAAAGAAGGCACAAAATAAAACCCAGACACGTATACAAATGACAATGTTGTAGTTTTGTAGCATAAAGCACTTTATATTTATGTATTTCTCACTTTCTGTGTCTGTCTTTCCTGGTGGGAGGAACAAGACTCACAGCAAAATGCCTACAGTCTGTGGATGGGCTACAGGAATCTGGCATTATCCTGCTCTGCCCACAAAGCACATCAGTGACAATTGTTTTCCAGTTCTGCAGAAAATCCTGAGTTACACAACTATGTGCTTCTCTGTGCCCACACAGATGCGTATGGAGGAGGTGTAATGAAGAAAAGGCATACATAACAAAATTAAATTGGGAAAGTGAAATGAGGGGAATTACCTAAACAGCTTACAGATGGTAACTAAATTAGTTGAAAGCTGAAGGATTGTTTTTTCAACACACAGCTCAACAGCACTGTAAAACTTCCATTATTGTAACCCAGAAGCTCATGAGACATAGTAATTATTAGAGCTGAACTCCTGGGCTCTTGTATTTTCTTACCCACAGGCAGGCCAGACCAGTGCCTGATCCTTCCTTCCCCCAGTGCCTTCCAGACTTTTGGAAAGTATAGCTGGCAGGGCGAAGAAATATTCTTCACCCCATGTTCCCTTCCACCTCTCAGGCCTCCTGTTGCCTCCCATACACCTTGTTTTGAACATCATCACCTTCTTCTTCTGATGCAGTCTCTTCCAGAAGCCCTATCACTCTCCTGCCACTTCTTCTCCTTCACTGCGTTTCACAGCCAGCAATCTCTCTGGCTGTTCCTGTGATGAGCTGGCTAGGATAGCACCTGAATGCACACTGCTCCAGAGCTCAGGCTGCCTGCAAGTCACATCTACTCTTGTCAAAGACATTCTGGGAAGCTCCTCAAGAAAAAGTATCTTGCCTGGTATCATTCCAGCCAGAACTGATGGTGTGAGTGGAGTACGATGTAGAGTCTAGGCAACAAGCAAGTGTAGCCTTAAGGCTCTCCTAAGTGTGAGGAAAATGCAGCCCCAGTCCCCATGATGAGCCTTTGCTCTCTGCATCCTGCTTGTCATCAGCTCCCAGCTGACAGTCACATTTTTTCTTACAACTGCCTCTGTTGTATATATTCTTCCAGTTTCCACCCCAGCCACATTGCCACAGATAATTCTGGGAAGACCAAGTAGGGTGAAGGGGCAAGTGCCCTAAACTGAACAGAAGTACAGCATCTGCTTGGGTTTCTGATAAATCTAAAACTGACTCATCATCCACCCTACCCAGTGGACTACGTCCTCTATTATTTTCGACCACAACGTAAAGAAAACAAATAAGCATAGGAACAGAACCCATGAAAGTATTTACTGTACACTCATCACCTATATTCTCTTTCTTAGCTTTAAAAGCAGGAGGGACTTCCATGAACATCTACTTGACCCTTCAGTATAATACACACCAAAACCCCCTGTCCATTGATCCCTTCATCAAGACCAGCTTTATCACTACCAAGTGGAAGGATTAATTCATCCCCATAAACAATATGAAGTCATCCTGCTTACCTATTCAGCAGTGGAAAGACTGCAGCTGACGTACTGTACCCAGGTTTGGACATGGCTCTGCAAGAAAAGCACAGGCTGACTGAGCAGCTTTGATAGAAAAAAGGAGTAGTTTTCTTGCAATAACAGCCATTCAGTCCTGGAATAGATTCCCCAGGAAGACTATAATGCACAACACTGAACATTATATTAGTGATAGGAATAATAGGGGTACAAATTATTTGGCTTGGGGCAGAGGGATAGACTGAAAGAGGTTGCTTCAGCACAATTCGCTATGAACCTATGAGTCTGTTTAAGCTGAAGCATTTGTTTCACAGAGGCATCTACTCCTGCCATAAAGACTGGCAATAATGGAGAAGCATCCAGTCGTAAATCCTAAGGTAAGTTATTCCACTGGTTAAGTGCTATTGCTCTAAAATTTATGCTTGACTTCAGGTCTGAATTCATCTAGCTTAAATGCCTCTCCTTGTGCTTCCACTCCACTACGCTTCTTATGTGCTTTCGTTAAAATTAAGTGGAAACAAATAAATACACAAATGCTGCTATCTGTAAGAGGAGCAGGATTTGCCCTGATAATAAGCCCAGTGTTGTTCAGGATAGTTCAAAAACTTAATGAGAAAGATTTTGGCTGTAAGGCAACAGTCATTGTCTGAGACTTTATAATAAATTGTTGGAAACAGAAATATCTCCTTTGAATCTGTTTGAAATGAGTAACTTGCTTCAAGTCAAATGTCACCTGAGCAACACCACTTCAGCTGAGGTACCTGTTCCCTCCCTTTGCTTTTTTTGACAAAACCTGAAAAAAAATGGCAATTGTTTTTGAGCGAAGTAGAAAGAATTTAATGATCACATGCAGAATTCTTTTCTTTTGGAGGGGAGAGATGAGGAAGAGGGAGAATTCCTGATTTATGGTCAAATATAGACTTGTTCAAGTGTAAAGGAAACCCCTTCTTGAAAACACTTAAGCTGGTGCTTCACTTTATTACTGTGGCAAAATTAAGCATGTGCTTGAGTGGTTGCAGAGTCAGAACCATAAAATGTCATAGCCTTTATAGCTATGAGTCTGCTTTCTGCCTGCTGCATCTAATAAACATTAAGAGGTGAAATTCTGTCCCCATCAGGGTCAATGGTAAAACTCTCATTGACTTCAGCAGAACCAGGATTTTGCACAAGAAGTCCCAATCGTTGTCACTGGGGCCCACAAAATGTTATTAGCAGAGAGGGGCCATTTGCTCACTCTTGTATGGACACTTTTACATTTAATCTTTCTTTGTTTTCCTCAGTCCAATTAAAATTAACTCAAACTGAAAGCACGTCATTGGCTCTTTGGATAGGGATACTGCATTTCAGGTTGTTTGTCAGAAAATAAGCAAAAATTAAATACACAAATTCTAGTGCATCATACATGCTGAACACACACACAGAGAACATACTTTTGTGTAGATGTGGCAACAAGGAACGTGGTTTAGTGCTGGACTTGGCACTGTTAGGTTTACAGTTGGACTTGAAGACCTTAAAGGACTTTTCTAACCTAAATGATTCTATGAAAATACACAACATGCTGTTCTGTGTTTCTCACAACAAAATTGCCTCTTAAAGGGTTGATCCCTTAAGGATCCCTTAAGGAAAAAAAGAAGGTAATGTAGCATCACTATAATACATTTTATATCTTCCAAAACTTCTTAGATCAGCCTTGCTTAGGACATGAGTATTTTTTCTGCAAGTAGCAACCCTCAAGTCTCAAGTCAGGCACTGCAAGTCTATGTAGACGGTTGCTTTGCCACATCACCAGCTGCAGCTGAGCTTGGGCACTGTATTTCTGCCTTGCAGGCTTGTGCAGGTCTGCACCTGCACAGTTTATAAGACTCTAGCTGCTGAGGAGCACTGAGGCACAAGATGGCAGAGGGCAGGTTACCACCAGCTGGATATATTCACTCAGGCAAGTGAACAAGCCTGCAAGGCCGTCAAACAAGATCGCTTTTATGGAAGTGAGTAATTCTGACTTGAATAAGCCAAGGGAGAAAACACTAAGCCCTTTGCTGTACAATGTCTAGTTAAAAAAAACCTCTGCTTCTCTATTAAGAGGTCTGCTTCTTTTCACATCATTAAATTTTTCTTTCCACATCTGAAACAATGAAAACCTACAGCTAATTTTCTTCACTGGTTTAAATGAGCCACAAATTGATGCATTTACTTAGGTCAGTGTTAAATTAGTTATATTATACAATACAAATCATGCTCTCCATAGAGACTCCTGTTTTCATTTTTGTCAAGTCTCGTGTTCAAGGATAACAAGAGCACCCAGTATTTACCAGCGTGATCATGTGTCACATTGAAAATGCCCTTCTTTGCACAGATGTCCTTGTCATTCCTGATCAAAAAGGCATTCAGGAGTCACCTTGATCTGTGTCCCAAAATTAATTTCATCCAGAAGAGTTAAGCCAGACTTTCCCTTTGCATATCAGATTTTGCTTTGCCTCATCTCACTTCTTCCTTCCAATATAAACTTTTAAGCCCAGGGTTTATTACCTCCATACCTCAATCACTTACTATGTGACAGCACATCAGAACAGCATGATCTCCATCCCCCACTGGGCAGCATAGTCGAACAACTTAAAAGGTTTCTCTGAAAGTCATCCTTTCAGATTGCTGTACTTTATTTTAGCTAATAAAAGGCCTTAAGGAGTTTTATACATAGTTCATTTTTACAACACCTATGAAAACGTCCTGTATTCATTCTTTCTACCTTGAAATTTTTCCTGAGAGCAAGATGTTTAATTTTTTTTACAATGATATAAAAAAATCTGAGTAGGATTCAATGAAACTTTGAAGAAATCAGACCTCAAACCATTTTCAACATACAGTCTCATGCTTATATACCAAATGCTCATATGAAGCTCACTGAAGACAATGGAAACATCTTTGTTGACTTCAAAATCAGGCTTAGCATCAGTACTTTTCAAGCATGACAACTTTTTCTTATACTAAGGAACAACTAGGAAGAAATAAAACTAAGTTACCGTAAGACAACGTGGGTGTTGCTCCAATGTCCCAAAGTGTATTCTGTCTGCCTGGTTAAGAACATCTGGCCATGACTTGAGAGAAAAAAAGACAACCTAAATTTTTTCCTTATTTTTTTTGTGCTTTCTCAATGACATTAAAAAGCGTTTTCAATTTTAATGCAAACAAAGAACGAAAAATGTTGTTCCTTTCTCCATCTACAATTATTCTACAAAAATGTTGTTGTCCATTTCTTTCACACTTATTTTACCATCTATTTAACTTGAGAATACGACAAAGTTGTCTTTCCTTTTGCTCTCTTTACCCACCTGCTTCATTCTTCTCCCACCTAACTTCTCTTCCTATTCTGCAATTCCCATGCTCTTTTCCACCCTTCTTTATATTTCCTCACTAAAAAAAAGCATTCTGCTGGTCCTAGAACAGTATTTCTTACAACTGCTCTAAGAAAAAAACCAAAACGAAACCCAAAACTATGCAAACAAAACAAAAATGCAGAAACACAGCACATTCCAGCTTTTCTTTGCAACTCAATCACCCTTCTGCCTTCAATACCACTCCTTCTTTCTCATTGTGTATGCTTCTAACGTGCAGGTGAGGGGAATCTCCAGGGTGCTGTAGTAATGCAATAAGCCTCATCACACTATAAAAGGATAGAAGAAACTGTGCAAGGCAACATCAACAGCTCGGAGGACGGCTGTAGAACTAGACCTCAGGCAGCATTTGTTTTACAATTTGATTTTAAAAGAATCTACCATACAATGCAAGGTTTTCAGTGTTTGTGCCACATCGTTTTCTAAACCCAGCATCACCTGGTTGTCGCTGACAGACAAAATTACCTGATCTTGGCGCTGCTTCTAGCTCAATCACTGCAAAGCGGTCACATTTTCAGTTGGACTCCGTCAGGCTGAGACAGGCTCTGCTATCCTTATATGTAGCCCAAACATTGTGTCACATTTAACTGCAATAAATGTTCCTTTTCTCATATTTTTCAGGTCTCACATTCTTTTGTATCATTCTCATCTTGTAATCTTTGACCTACTTTATCATAGGTGTCTACAACTATTCTCCATTTGCAGGCATATGTGACCAGATTAAAATAATAAATTCTCAGTAAAATAGATGGAGATTGTCAGATACTTAGTACTCAGGAAATACCAGACTATTTATTTATACGACTTCGGAGTTTAACATTTGGCTCATGCTTATCTGAAGAGCTGCTGAAATCACTGAAGAACTGTTTCTCTGGTCAGGTAGTCATACATACATTTTTCTTTATGCCTGTCATTAATAGAAAATATTACCGTGATTAAAAAAAAATGGAAGAAGGACAGTAACAAAAGTGTTATGTTCTAGCAATGTTTTGTAAATTCATTGTTCTAAGGTAACACTTCATATTTCACAGGCTACTTTTTCCCCCCCGTTGTCTGTTAAAACAAAGGCAGGGCACAGTATGGATACCACAAAATATTTTTTGCTGCTGTGTTACAGGTTATGAAAATACAAAATTTTTTAGTGTTCAATAGGATCAGTAGACGTTAAGTATTTATTCTTAATATTTTGCCATGATAAAAACAGCAGCTTAGGTACCTGTCTGTATTTTTGTTTTACCCCTATGCCTCTGGGTAGGCAGCTATTTCAGTTGTGCACAACGGGGCTGTAGTCCAGCAAAGAGCACTCCAGTAAACAACGCATGCATGGATCTGCCCTGCCTCTTATATGCAACTGCTGTTAGTTGCTACAGAGTGCTATTGTCCTTTTACTCTGAAACCTAAACAACAATCCACGCTCTTCAAACAGCTCTTGAAATAAGTAATCTCTGTAAATCCCACACAACAGTTTTGTTGAATTTTACAAAAACAAGCAGAAATGAATGAGAATGTACAAAGAGAGTTAAAAAAGCCAACAAGACACTGCTGCCTCTAGTTCTATGTGCTAGCCATTTAGTTTCTACCCAGAAGGTCCCTCAGACAGCTGGGGATGGGCCTGCTTTACCTCTGTCATGGACATCAGAACAATAGTTCAGAGGAATCCCCAGTCGGGACTGGATGCTGCTCTGACACAAACTTTAGTTAAACTACAGTCCATTAATATTGTTTCTGATACCTCTTGAGTATGGTGCTGTTCAGTTGTTCTTTAGGGTGGCTGGGAAACAAGATAGAGGCAGACAATTCAGGTGGTGGCTCTATGAGGCTGGAGCTACTGTAATATCACCTCCATGCCTCCTGTGCGTCAGTGGCTGAGCAACAGTGCTGCTGACCCAAGAGGAAGATGTTTCAAAACACCGTGCTGAGCAAGGTCCTGTAAGGCTGGGCTTAGCTAAGAGGTGGTGCTGAGGCAGAGTGACAGCTCAGTGGCCATAATGGGGCAGGACCCACAGCAGCCCCTCTTCAATCCTCCCCTAAATATTGCAACAAGGGACATAGAAAAAAAAAAAAGTTCCCTTACTCCTGCTGCTTGCAACTTCCTGCAGAACCAGGTATGAAAGAGATGGGATCTCTCTGCCAGGGCACAACTGTTTCTTGACTCCCTTGGGGATCAAGGATCTAGGGCCATGCCCTACCTGAACCCCCACTTCCTTCAGCACCATTCACTTTGCTGGGGGCCCAGCCTCACCCAGCCTGGCCTGCACAGGTTCTGCAGGCCACCGTGTCCCACTGGGCCTCCCGTGAAGGAGCGGGCAAACCCTGAGACAGCAGGTGGGGTTGGTAAAGGCCCCACAAGGGTGCTGAGGCCTGTGAGGAAGCCCCAGGCCTCACAGGGGTCAGCTATACCCTCTGGTCTGCGAGGGCAGGGATGTTTACGTAGCGCGGCGGACGGAAGTGGCTGCCCGGCCATTGCACCCTGCCCCGGCGCAG
>NW_010195213.1:0-342 GCF_000695765.1 Mesitornis unicolor
GGACATTCCACCCCTTATTCTATACCATTTATGTAACACTCAAATCAGTACTACTAATTCACGTCACTTAGTGTATATATACATGACTCAGTCGCCGAGAGCAGCTGCTTCGGAGCCAGCCCGACTAGAATCGGAACGGCAGATCTCGGGAACAGAAGGGATTCGGATTTCCTCTGGCAGGGAAGTGCCACGAAGAGCCGAGAGAGGGTGACGCGGCGGGGGCGTTGCCAGAGCAACGGAAGCCCCACCCACACCCCTAGAAAAAGCTTCAGGGACTCATTGCTGTCCACCAAGTGCAGGGTGGGCAAACAGTGCGTGGGTGTCAACTACAGTGCGCCGCAG
>NW_010195213.1:500-825 GCF_000695765.1 Mesitornis unicolor
TGGTAGATACAAGTAGCTTCGAAGCTCAACTACTTAACAAGTTATATATTGCTGAAGTTACCAAAACCTGATATAACCACTTTTATACAACATAATTTTCCATCTATTCCCCCCCAAAACAAGCTGAAAATTGGTCTTGTTTCTTCAGTTTGTCATTACTATTTTCTTGGAAGAAAAGGAAATATATTTTTACTGTGACAATCCTTATTATCATAAGACAACTAGATAAAACCGTTACTATATTTATAAAAACAAAGCTTTGAAGATACAGATAATAAAGATATTTTTATATAGAGGAAGAAGAAAACTCCCTCAAAGCCTGAGG
>NW_010195214.1:0-3041 GCF_000695765.1 Mesitornis unicolor
CAGTCGACTGGAGGCTTGCAAAGGTGATGCCTATCTACAGGAAGGGCCATAAGGAAGATCCAGAGAACTTCAGACCTGTCAGTCTGACCTCAGTGCCAGGGAAGGGGATGGAACAAATCATCCTGAGTGTCATCACATGTCACATGCAGGACAAACAAGAGATCAGGTCCAGTCAGCATGGGTTCAGGAAGGGCAGGTCCTGCTTGACTAATCTTATCTCCTTTTATGACAAGGTGACCTGCTTGGTGGATGAGGGGAAGGCTGTGGACGTTGTCTACCTGGACTTTAGTAAGGCATTTGAGACCGTCTCCCACAGCATCCTCTTGGAGAACCTGGCTGGGCATGGCTTGGACAGGCATACACTTTGCTGGGTCAAAAACTGACTGGATGGCCGAGCACAGAGGGTGGTGGTGAATGGAGCTAAATCCAGTTGGCGACCAGTCACAGGTCATCCTGTTAAACATCTTTATCAATGATCTGGATGAGGGGATTGAGTGCTCCCTTAGCAAGTTTGCAGATGACACTAAGTTGAGAGGGAGTGTTGATATGCCTGAGGGAAGGAAGGCTCTGCAGAGGGATCTGGATAGGCTGAATCAATGGGCTGAGGTCACTTGTATGAGCTTCAGTAAGGCCAAGTGCCAGGTCCTGCACTTTGGTCACAATAACCTCATGCAGCGCTACAGGCTAGGGGACGAGTGGCTGGAAAGCTGCCATGCAGAAAAGGACCTGGGAGTGTTGGTGGACCATAAGCCAACAATGTGCCCTTGCGGCCAAGAAGGCCAAAGGCATCCTGGGGTGTATCTGTAGGGATGTAGTTAGTAGGTCCAGAGAGGTTCTCCTCCCCCTCTACTCTGCCTTGGTGAGACTGCATCTGGAATATTGTGTTCAGTTCTGGGCCTCTCAGTTCATGAAGGACAGGGAATTGCTTGAAAGAGCCCAGTGCAGGGCCACAGAGATGACTGAGGGAGTGAAGTGTCTCCCTTCTGAGGAGTGGCTGAGGGAGCTGTGTCTCTTTAGCTTGGAGGAGAGGAGACTGAGGGGTGACCTCATTCATGTTTATAAATATGTAATGGGCGAGCATCAGGAGGACAGAGCAAAGCTCTTCTCTCTGATGTCAAACGATAGGACAAGAGGCAATGGGAGCAAGCTGGAGCACAGGAGGTTCAACCTGAACATAAGAAATAACTTTTTTACTGTGAGGATGACAGAACACCGGAACAGGTTGCTCAGAGAGGCTGTGGCATCTCCTTCTCTGAGATATTCAAGACCCACCTGGATGCATTTCTGTGTGATCTTCTCTAGTTGATCCTGCTCCGGCAGGGGAGTTGAAATGGATGATCTTTCAAGGTCTCTTTCAACTCCTAATATTCTGTAATTCTGTGATTCTGTGATATGGCCACTATGAAGCACCTTCCAGGAGAGCAGAGGGAGAGCAACATTGTCACAGAAAGTGAGACTGAGCAGTTTGCTGCCATTTGATTTAGATCAGTGTTCATTCAACTTCTCTTACTTCTTTTTAGTGACTGTCTTGCTGGCAATCTTCCATGCAAGCAGCTGCAGTGGTGAGGTTCATCCTGTTGGCCATATATCTTCTGTCAGAGAGCTTGGGGTTGTTTTCTTCCTGGCAGAAGAGCAAATTCTCTTATTATCTCCCAGTTCCGTCATCAAGTTTTCTTTTGAAAATTATTTGTTAACCGGATCTCATTACTTCAGCAGTACTTCCATTTATCTTTCTCACAGTTGAAATTCTGTCCTGTGTGCCACAGAGTGTCCTCTCAGGTTAAGCCCAATGAAGCAATCACTCTGTACTTTAGTATATTCTATATATCTTCCCTGTTCGAGTCCTTTAGGAATTTGTTCATTTATGAGTGAGATGTGGTAATGACTGAAGGAGAAAGACAATAACTTAGTCCAGGCCTCCCACACATCAAAAGGTAAGTTGTACTGCAATAGTTTTACTGTCAGAGTATACCTGGAACCCTCAGTGTTTTCCACAAACTTTTAAATTTCTCATATTTTTCTTAATTGTAAACAGGCACCACTAAAATATTTAAGTGGCTTTTCTTAGTCAGCATCACTGGAAAGCAACGGATGAAAGAACGGTTACAAAACACTAGAAGATATTCAAATACTTACACGTATATATTTTATTTTTATGGGTTAAGTTGCTAGTCAGTTTTAATTAGTGCCAGCAAGTGCAGTGAGAATTAAAATGTTCTAGCAGACATCAAATCTCCTCAAGAAAACGAGACAGAAAACAATTAAGCTATACTTAATATGGTTTGATTGAGAAACTTAGAGCTAGGATATGCTCTCACTGTATAGAATACATCATCAGAATCATGTACTGAACACATGTTCAAAGACTAGAAGACTGGAACTGGAAGACTGCGGTAACATGTCCCCACAGCCTTCTCTTCTTCAGGCTGAACAGCCCCAACTCTCTCAGTCGGATCTCACAGGGGAGATGCTCCAGCTCTCTGATCATCTTTGTGGGCCTCTTTTGCACCTGTTTCAGCAGCTTCATGTCCTTCTTATGTTGGGGGTCCCAGAACTGGACACAGTTCTTCATATGAGGTCTTATGAGAGCAAAGGGCCAGAATCACCTCTCTCGCTCTGCTGGCCACACTTCTTTTGATGCAGCCCAGGATGAGGTTGGCCTTTTGGGTTGCAAGCGCACATTGCTGGCTCATGTTGAGTTTTTCATTGACCAACACCTCGAGGTCCTTCTCCTCAGGACTTCTCTCAAGCAGTTCTCCGCCCAGCCTGTATCTGTGCTTGGGATTGGCCCTACTCAGTTGCAGGACCTCTCATATCTTTGAACATTCAGGTTTCAGAGGAATTTTACAAGACTAAAATAATTTATTTTCTTTATTTGCTTTTGTGGTTTAAAAGCTTTAAAACAGCATTTAGATGTGTTAAATATTAGAGAATTATTTTTTTTTATGGCCCCTTTTCTGTAAGAAATTTCTAACATCTGGATGGTTCTCTGCAGAAAATATTCTACTACACGTTGTTATGGTTTAAGGGTTACCAGCCTG
>NW_010195215.1:0-263 GCF_000695765.1 Mesitornis unicolor
CCTGCAGACCGCTCAGTGGTTATTGCGATGAAACGGAAAACTATGAACGATACTAATTTCTCAAGCATTCCTATGGCACTTGCATTGTTCTGCATAATTTGAGCGGGTTGTAGGGGAAGAGATTAGAGGAGGAAAAAAAATACCCTCGGAAAAGTCAACGGAAGGACCAAGAGTCATATTTCCGACTCCCTCCTGTACGACCGCTGATCCAACGCTATTGTGGCTTTTGGGCTTTCCAAATCTTGCCCTGTTGTTTGGCGCAG
>NW_010195215.1:369-3913 GCF_000695765.1 Mesitornis unicolor
TTCCTTGGCGCTGCAGCGGGGGGTGGACGGGACCTCGTAGGTTTTGTGGAAGTGGGAATAGTCTACTTTGTACTGGTTTTTCTCCTCGAACAAGACGGGCTCGAAGCGGTGGCCCCAGAGGATCTCGCTGGCCAGGTAGGAGCTCCGAGCTTGCGTGGTCATAGCGGTGGCTTCTACCATGCCTTCCAGGATGACCACGATCTCAAAGTCATCTGTCTCCAAGTCCTGGCGGCTGATCCCAAACAAGGGGCTGTCTTCATTGATCTCATGGAGGATGGTGATGGGGGACACCAAGAAGATACGGTCCAAGCCTTTATCAAACCCCACATCGATGTCTATTTGGTCAAGCGGTATGTACTCCCCTTCCTCCGTGATCCTGGGCTTAATTAGCTGAGCTCGTACGTGGGCTTCTACTATGTGGCTTTTCCGGAGGTTCCCAACTCTCCACATCAGGCAGAGTTTTCCATCTCTCATTGCCACTACCGCGTTATGGCTGAAAAGTAATGTCTGGGCCCGTTTTTTGGGCCTGGCCATCTTTGCCATTATTGCACCAATCATGAAAGAGTCGATTATACACCCCACGATGGACTGCACCACCACCATGAAGACGGCGAGCGGGCACTCCTCCGTCACACAGCGGAAGCCGTAACCAATAGTCGTTTGGGTCTCAATGGAGAACAGAAAAGCAGCCACAAAGCCATTGACCTGCAGAACACAAGGCTTGAAGGTATCGTCTCCACCCGGGTTTTCCAAGTCTCCGTGAATGAGTGCAATAAGCCAGAAAATCAGCCCAAACAGTAACCAGGACACCAGAAATGCCAGAGAAAAGAGCAAGAGCATATACCTCCAGCGGATGTCAACGCACGTGGTGAACATGTCTGCGATGTACCTCTGCGGCTTGTCATCCATGTTGGTGAACTCCACGTTGCACTGACCATTCTTCTTTACAAACCTGTTCCTGCATTTCCTCCTGGTGTGGATTTTCCCATTGCCAAAGCCGTTGATACCTGGCATGGTGGTCAACCTCAGCCCGTCTTCCTCGGAGGACACGATGCTGTAAGGGTTGACCCTGCCCGCAGTCATCCCTGAGCCAAGCCCACAGTGAAGGTGAAGGGTCTTGTGAATCCCGGCGTCCCCCTGGCCCACCCCTGCCCACCCCCCAAATTTTGTTGTGGTGGAAGAGAAGTCCCAAGCTTCCACGTCTTTGCTGCCACGTCACCACGTGGATCCCGTGAGAGGCTCTGCAATGAGAAAACAAAGACACGGCCGTTACCTCTCACAGCAAAGGGACCCAAGGGGGTGTTTGGCCATGGGTCTGATGGAGCGGGTGGCTGCATGTTGAGCAAGGACTCACCCCCAATGTCCTAAATCTCCTTCTTATGGCTACACTGTTCCCAAAAACCATACACAAGGAAGGAAGAAGATCTTAGACTTTGTTCTTTCACACTATAAATTGAGTGAGCAAACCTTGCTGGGGAAATGCAACTTTTGGGTGACCCTCAACACCACCAGAGGATGAAAAACCTTGGGTAGCACTGGAGTCGCTCCCCTTTGCTTTTCTCATGGACTGTGCTGTTGGAGCAGGGTCAGGCTGCTGGAAAGTGGAGAGGCCAAGCTGCTCTCCTCAGCACAGAGATATTAATAAAGGTACGCCTGAAAGCAGCCCCATTGGTTCACATTGCCTGTGCCAGATGGACCGCTGCCCAGCACATCGCAGCAGCGACCTACCAAGCACCAGCTCTTCTGGGGTTGAGGGAAACCACAGGGAGATGTGGATTTAACCTCCATCCCCGTGCTGGGGATGGGAGAGGACACGGCCAACGTGCAGCCAGTTGGAGAAGGCCCCGGGAAGGCACTTGCTCGGGGCAGATGTCCAAAGGAGCAACTTTCCCAGTGCACCCATTGGGACACGGAGCCATCTACGGTCACAGATGGGTTTTGCTGGCCAAGTCTTATGCAGGGACAACTGCTGCTAGGGAACAGTGAGCTGTTTTGACCCCTTCTGGAGGGCTCAGCTGCGGGGTCAGGGACCTACACTCAACTTTGCCTGGGAGAGAGGTGGGAGCAGCATGGACACGGGCGAGATGGCCCAAATCGGGCGAGCTCCCTGGTCCATCTGCAATGGCACATGGGACCACATCAGACAGTGGATGGGCTCGTGGAGAAGCCACATGGCACGTCCCAAGAACCCCAAAGTGGTGGCATGGCAAGAGCACCCCCTGCCACAGCTCATCCTGTTCTTTGCTATATGGGATGTGTCACTGGGGATGAATCCCCCTTGCTGGCAATGGGACACGCACAGGGCAGCAATGTGGTGGGGGAGCGGGTGCAGAGCCCCCCACAAAACCCCATGCCCCTCTGGTTCATGGTGACAGGCACAGGCGACCCCCCGGGCTGTGTGTGCTGTGTCGGATCCTCTGGCCCGATCGATGCGGTCGATTCCTGCAATCAGCTCCAGCACCCGGGGACGCGCAGGGACACGCACGCCCTTTCCATTACACGGTGGCCAGGGCTAGCGCCAGTGCCAGGGAACATTGACAGGCACAGCCTGCCTGGGGCTGCATCAACAACGATACCCTGGGCTGCTTTTTGCTAAAATTCTCCCCAAAATCCAGCCTGGGACGTGGGGATCCCTGCAGAAGCCCAGCACCACAAGCAGGAGCCCTAACAACCTGCCCAGTGCTGGACACAGACCCATGCATGGCACCATCTTATACGGCAAATAACATATTTCCACCTGCAGCAACCATTTTTTATCTCAAAAGCTGATTTTTTCATGCACCACAGTTATCTGTTGGTGTGTTGGCAGACCAAGAGATTACTCGCACCTGGTTAGGGCAGTTGGCACAAGATCCTCTCCCTCCTTACAGCCACAGTGAAGAGTACAGACACAACCAGATCATATTAATGTTTAATATTTATAACCTCCTCGTCACTGAAAGTCAAACGAGCCCAGAGTGGCCTTGCAGAGCAGACGCAGGCTCATGCCGCAAAGCCCCAGCCTGGTCACCCATCTCGAGTCTTCCTCCTGACCACACCAGCTATGTTCATTAAGTCTTTCTCTTATTTTAATGAGAGCTGAGCATTTGGACACAAAAAATGCTGCATCTTCCTCACCCCTATGGCTCACCCCAGGGGAATGCGCCAAGCACTTTTGCCACAGGATGAGTTTACTGTTGGGTTTGGGTTTTTATTTTTAATTAATTCTAGATGCATTTGAGAAGTGAACAAAATGCAATGAGCTCCCAGTGACCTGTGAGAGGATTAGCTGGGCTCTGGATTAACTGTGCTGGGAGGGAGACGTGTCCGGGGACTGCAGAGGCAGCGACACTGCCCTTGCATGGGGATGACGCTGCCAGGGACCCGCAGGCTCCCCAGTCCCCATCACCGCTTCCCTCCACCTTCTTTCCCCCACCATCCCTTCTGGCCTCCTTCCTTGCTTTCTCTGGTTCTTCCTTCCTGCTTTCATCTTTCTTTTTTCCTCTTTTTCCTTTTTCTCTTTCGCTTTCTCTGCACTTTCTTTCTTTCTTTCTTTCTTTCTTTC
>NW_010195216.1:0-10875 GCF_000695765.1 Mesitornis unicolor
CCAACTCCTAATATTCTATGATTCTATGATTATTGGCAAGATTAGAGTATGTTATTTTTTATTTTACCACTTCTAACTCAACAATGTACCAGCAGTAAAATTTTGTGAGAGAATAATTTAATTTGGCAGTATTCCTTGTAAAGGGATTTTTGCTCTACTCTAGTCTGCTTGCTCCATGTTGCTTGTTCCTACCTTCTCAGCGGACCCTGGCCTATTTCCACCCAAGCAGTCATGGAGCCATACATTGATCAGGTCAAGGACTGATCTGCCTGAAAACTAACCAGATGGTTTTTGGCCAGTTTCTCTTTTACACTTACTATTTGCCCAGCTGAAGTCCATGACTGCATATATAGCCATGCCAGCACCAGTGAGAAGATGATTTTCTTCTTAAACTTAAAATGGTGGAACCACTTCCTTCAAAATTACCCATGAAACTACAGCATTAGTGTGCAAGGACTGAGGTCACCAGGGCCCTGAGTGGTGGAAGGCTTAACGCTCAGTGACAACTCAAGCTGGTTTTCCTTTAGGCGGGAACAGTTAAGTACTTTGGAAAGAAAACCTCTCACACAGAGGTGGGACTGGTGTTATTGAGGAGAAAATGGCAATGTAAATCTTGTGTGGGCCCTTGAGAGGCCTTTATGCACTCCTCTGTGTGTGGGACAGTCAGGATTAAAAAAGAATTTAAAGGACTGTGAAGTAAAATGGGAAGAGCAAAAAAGAGATGCTGCATAGTTGTTGATAGCATAATGGCTGAAGGAGGCACTGGAAATGTGAGAAACCTCCCTTCAGATCCCCATAATGCCTAATTTGAAGCATTGAGCTCCATTTTTGTGACTCTTGTATGAGGTCCCTGGACAATGGCTGAGGGAGCACTACTCTTGCTTTTCTTATTTGCCTTTACAATGCAATGCTAAGCAAAAGACCTCCCACAGGACACTGGAGGAGAGCACACCCTGGCAGGTGCAGGACTGCCTTGCAGATGTATGAAAAGAGGGCTTGTGTTCAGGCAGGGCGATGATGAGAAAAAAAGAGAGCCTCTTTCACCAACCAATTCAGTAAAACTGAGCTTATGACCCAGCTAGATCCTAACATCTTGAGTCATGTCCAGGAGGAGGCAAGTCTAGGAATGAGCTAGATGAGGGTTTGCAGGAGTGATCGGTGTGGGCTTGCTGATGTCCAGATTGCCCAGGGGTCAGGCACACAACAGGTCAGTAAGGTCAGCTCAGACTGTCACATTGGCAGACATATTGGCAATTCATTGGTGTCTAAGGAAATGTAGGCACTGGGGGATTTAGTTGCTTTTGAGGACCTCAATTTTTCCTACTATTGAAGCTTGAAGAGGCTGAGCAATGCCTCAGTCCCTTTGTAGGTTAGTCCTAAATTGTTAAAGTGTAAAGCATTCAATACACACACAGACACACACATATATATATATTTATGTTTATTTATGTATTTATTTATAATATTCCATGTAAAACTTCCTATGCCCTGGTCTAGAGGTTGTATAACCCCACCTTGAGGAAAACTCATAGCCATAGGAGAAATATGAGGACAAAAATTCACTTTTCAGTTTAGTATCCATTATATAGGTTTGTTCATTAGTTCTGAATATCATATGGCCAAAAAGGGCCCTATTCTCTCTCAAAAAGCAATTATCCCCTCAAGAATCTCTGATTGAGTGTCTCACATGAAAATGTGGCAAAGGATTTTTCAGTGAAATTTTTAGGAAACCATATTTAATACTTTGTTTTCTTAAGTATTTATTTCAAATACTTCAGATTCACTGTGCTTTTAATACTAATGTCATACTTAAAATAAATCACAATGTGTACTTCCTGTGATCTTTTCAGAATGCAATAAAACAGATTGTTTTTAATGGCTGTACCAGCAATGAAAAATATCTGTGTTAGGTGGAAACAACAAATTGATGCTTTTTCAATTCCTTTTAATGGCATGAGGATCTTTGCAACATGCTGTGAAAAATATTCTCTTAATGATAGGCCTGTGGCACAACTTAAGGAGTCATCAAGAAATAAATGCTCTGCTGTCTGGCTGGCAGCTTGGTGTCCCTTAATTGAAGTATTATAAGATTCTGTGCAGAGTAAAGCCTCCAGGGTTTTGTAGCTAAATGGCACGGACACCTCTGATGAGACATGCAGATGAAGATGTGTCAATACAATCTTCACCAATTTGCTGTAATAGCAGAGACTGATTAATTTTATAACCACGGGTACTTCTATTAGCTAACCTAAGGAATGATTTAGACTTTATTAAGCGACTTATTTCTATCTTTTTTGAGAGACTTCTACAACATAGTTTATCTTCAAGTACTAGACAGCAACACTTTTTCTAATAAGGATTCTAAATTTATTATTTAAGGAGGGATCATGAGTGTGACTCAGTTACATGCAGCTTGGTGCGGCGAGTCTTTGTGGCTTGGCAAATCAACTGTACTACAGTTGGTGTTTCTCAAAAAATAAGTGGCTTCATGTCCTATGCAACCGAGATGGCAGCTCCTGTATACATTTTTAATGTACAAAAAGTGACATTGAAGCAACTAAATCAAAAGTATGTGGCTCTGTATTTTTTTTTTTGCTAGAGTACAACTCTTTTAATATTTTATTATAATTGCTTATGGACATCGAACATAATTTGGTTACCCATAATGAACCAACATTTTGTATTTTAGGGCTTTCTTCAGTAAAATACGAATTACCCCATGGACAATGCATTTCATGATTACTCCGCACAGTGCTGGCTGTGCAGTCACGCTGTGTTTTCTCTCAGGAATAAGGAAACCAAAATGAATCTTGCACATTCTGGACACAGCAGACAGTTAGGAAAATGATCTTGTTTGGATGGAAAAAACATTAATTGATCGCTGTCATCAGTTTCCTCACCCGTTCAGCGGGAAGACTGATGGCCATGTTTTTTCCATCGCAGATGCCAGCATGCCTCCTGCTATGGAAACTACATCCACATTGTACCCTACTGCTGCCTCCTGACATGGGTCTGCATCCTTATTGCCAAAGAAGAATGTTCTGCCATTGAGTGGAGACAAGCCTCCCTCCTTGTGAATATGGAAGTCTTGTCAAGAATACTGGAGACAGACTGACATTATCTTTTTATTTTTATGTTGTGGGTTTTATTTGTTTGTTTGCTTGTCTTTCCAACTAGCCAGCTCACATACCAACTAACAAAGAATATACCATTGACTGAAGCCAAGTCCACACGTCACAAATTATAGCCATCAGCATGGGCATGGAGTTAATAACTTCCAGATCATGGGTCAAGGTTTCACTCATTCACAAATGGCAGAGAAAGCAGTTACTCTTCACTCATCATAGTCATGGGATCTGGACACAATATAATTCAGTCCTGTGTTTGTTCGTTTAGAATCTGATTCTGGGATGGACTTACTGCATAACCTTATCTGTCACAAGGTAGAAAAGCTGCACATACAACCTGAGGTTCATATATTTCCCCCACCAGCAGAAATGTGGATGTGGGAGGGTGTTTCTTTGGATAAGAGCTTTTTTTCCTCCCTTCCTTTTTCCCCTACTGTTTTGTGGTTTGATTTTTTTTGTGTGTGCATGTTTCATAATTTTTTTATATTCACTTCTCAATTGTGGCTGAATGCATCAACATATTTCAATATTTGTTTGTTTGAAGATTGTCCTCATTACTTGTTTCATACAGTTTCTTCTCCTTGACCAACTTATGAAATTATGAAAAAATAATACATAATTCCTCAGTAGTGAACAACTGATTTCACATCTTTTTATGCATATGTGCAACTCACTTTAATAGCAAGATTCTCCAGAATCACAGTACATTAATACTTCATTTTTGCAGTCACCTGAAAGTTCAGTCTATAGAATTTCTGGGAATACCTACTTTTTGACTTGCCTGAGATCTTCTGAAGGTCAGCTTATTTCTGACTTTGCCTCCTGTAGGTTCCGTGTACATTTTTCTCATGTATCTGGTGCCAGCCACGTGCTACCACATTTTTGATCTAGCATGGCAGATCCAAATGCTTGCCACTGCAGACGCATTCAAAGAAATCATTCTCCAATGGTCTGTGAAAGCCAAAGGTAACTTCCTTGTGAAGAAGAGAAACAGCATCCCTTTGGAATTCAAGCAGACTAGTGAACACTTTTTATCATACTTGCTTTGCTTTTATCTCTTACCTACATCTATAGTCTTCATTTTTCCCTCTCTCCTAACTAGGCTCACTATCATCCCCACGCTTTCAGAGTTGCAGATCAGAGCTGGAGCAGCATGTGAAATCTGGCTGCTTTATTTCAAACAAGTAGATGCCAGCTGTATCTAGACTGCTTCTCTCAGTATTTCAGGCTTGTTCCTCCTGCAAAGATGAAGAATAGTGCTGCTGATTCAGGCTGCATTCTTGTTAAGGTGAGTAAGAACCTGCTCTGATTCTTACATTTCTCACTGAACACTGCTGTGGCAGCTCCATGATACCCTACCCACCAATTAGTTTTGCCTTAGAGACCTTCACAGGGAGGCGAGACTCAGGCTACTGAGAAAACATACTGTGGCATTTACTGAACATCCAGTCCCCTGTGCTTGAATGGAGACACTGGTCAGGGGAGACCTGGCTTAGAAATGTCTTTTAAAAGTATATTCATATATGTGTGTCTGTGTGTGTTTGCATTTATGCATTAATCACCAGAAATGTGCCATAAAAAAGAACTATGTATGGCTGGATCACTTTCCAAATTAAAACACAGGCTTTACTTAAGCTTACACTTGTAATTCAGGCAATGGCCCTAGCACCCTGCCCTCTGCATCCTCATGGAGAGAGAGGAAAGAGAGCTAAGCTCAGATAGGCTTGTTGGCATCATATTACGCCATCCAACGAGGCTCCCTAACCCTTGAAACAGTGCTGCTGCACCTAGCACTGATTGACTCACTACACACTATTGATTTCAGCTTTCTAGAGAAGCCATTCATACAGTCTGCAGTGTATAAAAGAGCTTCTATTCTCCTTGAAAATGATTTAATATAAATTACTAAAATAAATGTCAGTGGGAGATCTGTGAACTTATTAAGATGATGTAGACCTCTTGATGTGTTGCACATAGACTGAATGTGTATGCATGTAGATTTAAATAATGATACATGTATTTTCAGTCCAAGTCTGGCACACCAACAGAATGGACCTCAGAGTGAGTGCAAATACGCTGGACAAATTACATAATGTGCATCTGCATAGAGAAACCCGGAGCCCAGGCGCGCCGTGTTGATTAATCCTACCCCAGAGGCTCCTAAAGGCTGGAGAATGCATGCTTGTAAATGTGGGCTGTATCCCCTGGTCACACAGGTGGACCCTGGAGACCCATTTACACCCGCCTTGGTGAGGTGTTTTTGTGTCTTCAAGAGTGACCAGAGAGGGGGAGAAATTCTCCCTTACAGCCAGAAAGCACCAACTCAAGTCTGTCCTGCTCATCAACCGCATAGACATGCTCCTTTCTTTGGCCATTTATTTTGGTCACAGATTCCTCAGGATCCGAGTGGGTTTCCAGTGCACCCAGAAGACTTTTGACCCCTCTGATCCCTTCTCCCTGAAGCAAGAGTGTGTGTTGGTGGGTGCTGGGGAGGAGGGACCCTGCACCTTCCCCAGCTCCCACCCCTGCCCGCACTGAGAAGAGGACAGTGGTGGCCATGCAGCTCCTGCCCTGCATCCAGTGTGGCTCTGCACCAGGAGGAAACAAAGAGCTCCTACTTTGCGAAGATCAGTGCACTGCCCCAGACTTTTTTTCCAGCATCTCCCAGTCTTTAAATAGTCTTGTTTGTTTATGCATTTTGGAAAATACAATACCACACCAGATCCAGGTGTTTTAAGTTAATTCTGATTCACAGGCTGCTGCAGGCAGTACAAATCTCTCTATCTGCTCTGATAGACTCTGTATCAGACAGATATTGAGGCATTAACCAAATCTGAAACTCTGCATACATGTGTGCACACACACATAGTGTTCGTACAGTAAGATATCTATGCATTGCTTTAAATTTTCATAATAATATAGCATGATGCTAAATTGTAAAGTGGGCCCATTGCTCTGTTAGCTTTTGAAAAATAAAAATTAAAAAATGTCTTCCCTAAAAATGGACAGTATTTTTTATGTTACATGTTCTGAAGGCATGACAACCATCGAAAGAGCTATTTAGTATGTTACATGGTTTAATAAAAATAACTTGTCTGGCAATGTCTGAAAGCTTTTGCAGCTGCAGGGGTACTTCTTGGAAATAAATTTGTGTTTACACAGGTGCAGCCATATTTAACAAAATTTTTATATGCAATGCAAACAGCTGCCTGTCTGTTTTCTTTGGCAGAGCTCTTTCCAACTGAAACAATTTGTATCAAACATCTCTCCATGATACCTATATAAACAATAGACAAAATTCCTGTGAAAGGAAAAGGTTTTCAATAATGTGTCTTTCAGATAAACTGGAAAGCAGAAGCAGCCTGATTAGAAAAACCTGGCCCTTCATGAAATATTTTACATTTGAGAAGACCTCAGGAATCCACTGGGGAAGTATTAAGCGCTCTGTAGGATAGCTTAGAGGTTTTTATCAAGTTACAGTCAGGCTGAAGGATCCCATGATCAGTAAAAGATGCTTGGTAAATTGGATATTTTCCTTAACAGCACCACAGATACTGAAGTTCACTATATTATTCAACTTTTGCTATATTTTTATATGGAATGAAGTCTTTGCCAAAATATTTAGCCTTAAGCCAATTATCATTTTTTGGCTATACTACAAATATTTTTTTATATATTTTCCATTGTATGAAGTTCTAGTTCATTCAGAAAACTATAATTTACAAGAGCCTTAGTAACCCCTCACTTTTCCAATTCTCTGCAAATATTGGTGCTTTTGAAAGGCTGCCCTATCACCAGCTTGCTTTCTTTCAGTAAAAATTCAGTAGATGAAATGAAAAGTCTGTGGATTTTAAATTGGAGTCTGGAGTTTGGGTTTCGTAGGCACCTTCCTCAGTCTTCCCTGTTCCCAATCAAAACAGCAAATAGGAAAGAAAGATTTCTCCACATAATTCATCTTAATGTTCACAGTTCCTTCCACTAGTTTTTCATGTACAAAGGTTTTCTCTGTTTCCCTTGCAGCAAAAAACATTAGCGTTAATGTTTACTGCTATTGATTCATGTTGTGATAAAAGATTATTGTACACATACACAAAATACAGGTCTAGTATTAGTTATCAGTTTAATTATTTTAGCATTGATGAGGAATAATCTGTCCACAGAGGAAGTGCAAACTCTCCAACAACATTATTTTTTTTCTTTCTTCTATAACCATGTAATATAGCATGTGATATATTTGATAGATCCTTTTATTTCATCAGAGAGTGAAGTGAATAAGGTAGCAATGCTTCTTGCATCCTCTCTACAACAGAAACCACATGTCTAGCTAAAGATTTACATGCATTTTATATTTGTATAACTTGACTGACTTCAACAGAGCATCCAGTGGCCTTTGTGCTGTGCTTGCAGTCATGTGAGCTGACACAGCTCCTGAGCGCTCAGAATGACAAATCTGCCCTCCGCTTGTTAGCATCGCTGCAGCTCTGCAGAGAGCCCAGTTTTGGGTACCAGCATCGTGGGGACTTGTTGTATCCTTTCCTAAGCAGGGGACTGGAAACATTTTTTCAGTCAGGTAGATTGTGTGTTCTTTCTCTGTGGATTTGCCTCTGTGTGTAAATACAGACTGAGAAATGGCCTTTTCTTAACCCTATTCTGCACATGGCATGTTCACATCTCTCCAAAAGATGTATTTACGTACAAGTCTTATATCCCTATATAGAATGAGGCAGTGCATTACTGCGGGTTGGAGTTATGGCCACTGGAAAAGATTTTGTGATTGTACATTTCCTACACTTTCTGAATTGTTCTGGCCTTCTGTTTCAACTTCAGTGTGATGAGCTGAGAACCCAAAAGACAAGTTAAAGAAAGTTGTGCTCCATGTATAAAGGCTGCTTTATCTTTATATTACTTCATTAGCTGAGAGCAGCAGGTAGAAAATGAAAAATTTTTGTGGGTATTTAGCTTCTCTTTCCCATTTAAATAGCATTTAAAGCATTAACTACAGTGTGATTATTTGTTTCTAAGTTTAAGAGACACGCTTCTATCATCAGGCATGCCTGCACATCTGGTAAATCTGTAAGCTTTGTGGTTTCGGTAGGAACAGATTTACTGAGTGAATGAGGACTCCACATACTCCTTAAGCTCTTAAATTTTCAGACTGAAAGATTTCACTCTGTTGCTTTCAGCTGAACTGAACTCTAGGCTAAATTAGAAACACTACTCACTGACAACTGAGTAGTCAGAAAATCCAGTATGCAAGTTTGCGATAACAATCTTTTTCGTAATAAATGAACAATTAGATTTTAAAAAGGTATGCATTCTAGTGAAATTAAAAACATTAATAAAAAAGAGATGGAGAAAATTCATTTACACATTGACTGGGGACCACGTGCTTAAGAGCGATGATCTCACCACATGTTACAACAGAAATAGACCTCAGCCTGGGGCAGCTAAGCAAACCTGTTGAAAATGGTACTCCTTTATTTTAGTAAGTACTAATCAGTGTTTCTTAGCCCTGCTGGAGACACTTTCTTTTAAGTAAGCTGTCTAAGTGACTGCTGGACCATTACACTTTTATAATCAATTCATTCTAGCATCTCAGTCAGATTCTAGCTTTCTTTCCACCACAATTCCCTGTTAAAATTCATGGCCACTACCTCTCTGTTCAACCTCAGAGTAAAATATGTAATGGTCTGAAGTCTATGAAGACCTTAAGTACCTCCTATACAAAAATGTGCTTTACAGAATCAATTATTATTATTTAGAGCATAGAATCATGGAACCATAGAATTGTTACGGTTGGAAAAGACCTTTAAGATCATCCATTCCAACCATTATCTAACTCTACCATGCCCACTTCTAAACCATGTCCTTGAGCTTTGTATCTAGAATCTTTTTAAATACATCCAAGGATGGTGATTCCACCACTTTCCTGGGCAGCCTGTGCCAGTCTTTGATAACCCTTTCAGTGTAAAAATTTTTCCTAATGTGTAACCTAAACCTCTTCTGGCATAACTTGATGCCATTTCCTCTTGTCCCATCGGTTGTAACTTGCGAAAACAGACCCACACCCACCTCTGTACAACCTCCTTTCAGGTAGTTTTAGAGAGTGATAAGATCTCCACTCAGCCTCCTCTTCTCCAGGCTTAACAAACCCAAGTCCCTCAGCTGCTCCTCATAAGACTTGTTCTCCAGACCCCTCACCAGCTTTGTAGCCCTTCTTTGAACCCTCTCCAGCACCTCAATGTCTTACACTATGGCGCTCAAAACTGAACCCAGTACTCAAGGTGTGGCCTCACCAGTGCCGAGTACAGTGGGACAATCACTTCTCTAGTCCTGCTGTCTATACTATTCCTGATGCAGGCCAGGATGCTGTTGGCCTTCTTGGCCACCCGGGCACACTGCTGGCTCATGTTCAGCCAACTGTTGATTAATACCTCCAGGTCCCTTTCTGCCTGGCAGCTTTCCAGCCACTCTTCCGCAGGCCTGTAGCATGGCTTGGGATTGTTGTGACCCAAGTGCAGGACCCGGCACTTAGCTCATACAGTTGCCCTTGGCCCATCAATCCAGCCTGTCCAGGTCCCTTTGCAGAGCCTTCCTATCCTCAAACATCAACACTCTCACCTAATTTAGTGTTGTCTGTAAACATACTGAGGGTGCACTCAGTCACCTCATCCAGATAATTGATAAAAATTTTAAACAGGAGTGGCCCCAACACTGATTTGCATTTAACTCAATTCACCACCACTGTCTGGACCCAGCCATCCAGCCAGTGTTTGATCCAGTAGAGTGTATGCTGTAAAATAAGTAATAAGTAATAAAAGATAAGTATTCTTTTCATTTAAGTTGCTTTAACTATACCTTATCTAAATAATTCTGGTAAGACTTGTGTTCTTTCCTATATGGTTTGTTATTTCAATAAGCTTTCTTTACATGATATAGCCCAGGTTTGTGTAACAACCCTAAAAGATGAACTAAAATGCTATGGAAAATGAATCCTTATTCTTGGATCTGACTATGAGGAAGCACAAAGAAGCTGAAGATGTCATTTAAAGGGATAGCCAAGCTTTTGTTTAAGACATGCAAAGTCCCTGAGAAAACCATGTCTTTGACATAGATATGTCTGGTGAAGACTTACTACTGGGATCCTCCCCATGGAAGGAATTCTAGGGCAACCACCTTGAAAATAAACAGTAAGACCAGTAATACTGACCACAAGTTTAGCAAGACCGAGATAATACAGATTTAAAGATTTATATGAACACAACTATGAAGCTTAACTGCATTCTTTGGTATAAACTGTATCTTGAGTTATGTCTCCAGAACAAAGATGCATACTGCCCTATAGTGGGCGATTGATGAGGGGGCCTTATTCACTCTTTTAATTTTAGCTTATAAATCACTGTTCTTCTCTTTCATGCTTTCCTCTTACTTCTTCTTCTTGAATGTCCAACATTATTTTAGGTTGTGCTGCTACGTGTCTGCCTTAAGAAGCTTCATGTACGTCTATGCATTATCACCTGGACTGGACATTCCTGATGGAGCAGCCTGGACAGTACTCCTGGAACATGCATTTCCTTTACAGGTAAATGGTTCATCCTGCACTGGTCTGATGCAGTCAATAATAGTGTCATTCATTTACAAACACAAGGAAGCGCTGTGTCCCTGGGTGCATAAAGATGAAGATAAGTCACTGGGAATGAATCCTCTCAAGAACCTCTCAGGTTCCAGTATAAATTGGGGAATGACC
>NW_010195217.1:0-2472 GCF_000695765.1 Mesitornis unicolor
AACGGGACCGGTAATTTGGAAGCGGGCGGCGAGGGCACAGCTGAGCAGTGAAGTTTCAATCCGTGCGAGGAAACCGCAGGTTTTAATAAGTAAAGATCAAGTGTCGCCGGCCGTCAAACTTCTAAAAACTACTTGGCATTGCAAAAAGGCTGCTTTGGTTTTTTTTTCTTCTTTCTCCCAAAATGTGCGGGTTTTTATAGACCATGAAATGCCACAGTTGCATTAGACCTCTCAGACGCGGGGTGAAATTTCAGAGACCCAAGGAAGGGAATTTGGGCTCTGGGTGGGGAAAACTCGGCAGAGGCATCAGGCCGGTGGGTACCAGGGCTGGGAGCTCTCCCCGTGTACCGAGGATGCTGCGTTCGCCCTGGGAGCGCTGGCAAAAATCCCTGCGTGCTGGAATTTTGCAGCAGATGAACTTGGAGTTAAATATATCTGTTAATCTGAGCCTTCAAGTGGTGGTGATGTTATGGTTTACAGGAGTGCTGGGTCTGCCGGCATCCCCCCAGGATGGGTGGTCAAACCTGGGGCTGTGTGTGCTGCTGCTGGGTGTTAAATCGGGTAAAGTCTTACTGGAGAAGCAGCTGGTTGGTATCGCCAGCAAGTATTTATTAACCATTAGGAGTGTAGCTCTGAATTGCTAACCCTCGCATCTCTTACTGCGTGCAGAAGTGCAAACATCTGTTCAAAGATGCCCCAGGGCTGTGCTGTGGGTGACAAAACCAGCACAGCAAAGCCGCTGATGGAGGGAGCTGCAAAATCCCCCCCAAACCCCCCTGTCCCTTTGTGTTAGGGGTGTGAGGTGGGGTCTGCGTGGCTGCGAGGGGGCTCCGGGGGCTTCACCACAGCCCTGTGCTCAGAGGGGAGAACGGGTTTCTTCCTGCATGTGGTGGGTCAGCAGGAGCAGCAAGAGCCAAGTAGAAATGCTTAAATTGCAGGCTTTGTACATAATTCAGACGGCATTTCCCTCTGACTGAGCCTGTGTACAGCCCATACAGGGAAGTGGAGTTTGCAGGTGAGTGGCCATTGGCAAAACCCTGGCAACGTCTCAAGAGGCAGCTTCAAGCAGCGCTTTTGCAATAGCAGAGGCTTATTAGGACATTACTTTCTTAATATTGCCTGCTTTTCCATCGTTGCCTGTTCGTGTGCGCTCAGAGCAATTACAGTGTTGTTCTGGGGAACTCATATTTACTGGCACGGCAGGGTTGCCATGGAGATCCCTTAAGACATTCCAATAACTTCCTTACAGAGGAGCCGGTTAATACTTCGGGTTTGTGCGTGACATAATGTGGAAGCATTACTCGTGATGACAATTTAAAGTGAAGTAAATGAGAAAAAAAAACCCAAAACAAACAGAAAGGAAAAAGATAGGTCAGTATATGAAATTTTACCCATCGGTGCTTCCCAGTGATGGATAGACAGGAATAAGCCCGACTGGCTGAACCCAGTGGTTAATCCCTTCCAATTATGACCGGGTGTATGTAAATAGAAGATTAACATCTGTGCTGTGAGTAGTGACATAAGGCCCAGCACTGATTCTCAGACAAACCAGACTCCAGATGTGTGGACACTGAAGCAGGAACCCCTCACTGTCCTGCTGGTCCTTGGGACCGGATTTGAGATGTTGTTGAGTTTCTGTGGCTGAGCCCCAGCGTGGTGGGGTCCTGTGTGTGAAACACCCGGCCCTGGAGCATCATCTGCTCCTAACCTTATGGCCAGAAATCCTCCTTTCTCCCCAGTCTGTGTCTGTTGGCTTTTGGGTCTCACTGTGATAAACCTGAGGAGTTTGGGTTGTGCTGCAGTCTCAGGTGGTTGTGGCCACCCAGCATCCTTGGTGACGCGATGTGTGGATGGAGCGCTCTGAGGGTGAACTTCATGTTCCCCAGTCTGCTTCTCTCAACCTCTCAGGTTTTTCCAGTGCTGTTTTTGCTGACGCTGGGGCTGAGCAGGGATTGAACTGGGACAGGATGGTGTGGATGCAGCCGGGGTGCAGCTCTGCTCATCGTCCATCCAGGACAGGATGGGGTGAGTGTCACACCCCTGCTCCCTTCTCTCTTCCCATCCTGGGTGCTGTGTTGTCCCCTGCTCCCCATTTTCCCCCATTCAGGTAACTTCTGCTGTGATGTGCGACCGGTCCCTTCCCTTTCACCCAAGCTGTTTGGGGAGGACAGTGTCTTCCTGACACACCGTTGGTGTGCTTTGTGTGTGCTTCCAGAAGGCGCTGGTAGGTGGGAGACCCTGTGCTTGTGAACATCGGCTTTTCCCTGTGCGCCGAAAACCTGGCCCCGTCAGCGGCTGCTGCACCGGCTGGGTGTGGGCTCCAGCTGGGGATGCCGCCCAGGGGTGCTCTGGCAGGTTTTGGTGAGGTGCGTTGTACCCTGGTTCCGAATAGGGAAAGTTAATGGGGGGGGGGAGTGAAGAAAAAAAAAGTCAGGGAAAAATAATACAAATAAATATATAAAAATATATATA
>NW_010195218.1:0-232 GCF_000695765.1 Mesitornis unicolor
CCCACCTCCTCCCCTTTACCCCCAGCGCCACTTTGGGGCGGGGGGTGTTGGGTGACAAGTGCCAGCCCTTGGTGTCCCAGCGCTGGTGAGATTTGGGGTGTAAGGAAGGACCTGCATCCTCATGGAGGGGCTTTTTGGGGGGCACTCTGTGCCATACCCTGATGCCTCTTTCCCCCCACCCCAGGTGATGAGGGACCCGAACACCAAACGCTCGCGAGGCTTCGGCTTTGTT
>NW_010195218.1:295-827 GCF_000695765.1 Mesitornis unicolor
ACCAAAGAGGGCCGTGTCCAGAGAGGTAGGGAGGAGCCACCGCCAGCCCCGGGGGCTTTCTTTTTTGAGGGGGGAGGGCTCAGACCCCATCGGATGGGGCTGACAAAGCCCAGGGGTGCTGCCCTGACCCCCAAATCCACGCAGGACTCCCAGCGACCCGGCGCCCACCTCACAGTCAAGAAGATCTTTGTGGGCGGCATCAAGGAGGACACGGAGGAGCATCATTTGCGGGACTATTTTGGCCAATACGGCAAAATCGAAGTCATCGAGATCATGACAGACCGCGGCAGCGGCAAGAAGCGCGGCTTCGCCTTCGTCACCTTCGACGACCACGACTCCGTCGACAAGATAGTCAGTAAGTCCGGCCTGTGCCAAAAAGATGGGGGCACCCTGCTTTGACACAATATCAGGAGTTGGAAGGGATCTGGGTCTGGAGGGGTCCAGAGGGGTCTGGGTGATGGGGTAAGGGGGTTCGTGGTGCGCCCCGTGGTGATGCTCAAACACAAAATCCCAGAGTATCAGGAGTTGGAAG
>NW_010195219.1:0-978 GCF_000695765.1 Mesitornis unicolor
CGCCGCTTCCCCCGGCGGGAGGAGAGCGCCCGGAGAGCACTTTTCCCCCCGACTTTAGGAGTGTTTGTGGATTTACATGCCAAGCCTTCAAGATGATGTCCATGAACAGCAAACAGCCGCATTTTGCCATGCATCCCACCCTACCTGAGCACAAATACCCCTCTCTCCACTCCAGCTCGGAAGCAATAAGAAGAGCATGTCTACCAACTCCACCGGTAAGGGACAGGCAGGCGCCGCTCGCCTCTTTCTCTCTTTCTCTCTCTCTCACACACCAGCACTCTCTCTTCTCTCTCTTTTCTGTATACTGCATGTATGTGTATGTGCATTAATAAAAAAACCGCTGCGAGGCACATTTTGACAAGCGGCGCTTAATGTTTTTTTCATGTCTTCCTCTGCAATCATCTGAGCGCCTGTGATCTTTTTTGAAAGCGGTGTTCACACGAGTCTCCGACTTCATCCACTTTCTGTATTAATTTTTATGACTCGGCCTCTGAAAAGGAATGCGCTTTATGTGCTCTTGTGTTTGACACAATTCCCCAGCTGAGAGTTACAGATCCATTTCTTCTCCTCCTTTCTCTTCTTCTTTCTTTCCTTTTTTTTTTTAATTTATTTGTTCCTGTCACACTCCCACCCTCTCTTTTTCGGATTCCTCCCCGGCTGCCTACCCTTTCTACTCCTTGCTTCCTCTTTTGCTCCGCTCTCTTCTTCCCCCTCTCTATTATTCTACCCCATCCCCTCTTTCCTCTCATTTCCCGCTCTGTCTCCTGCTATACCTCGCTCCTCTCATTCACTTGCCTTTACCCCACCCTGTACCCCTTTACACATACTGCTGCCGCCCGCCCCGCACGGACACCCCAACTTTGTCCACCTCTCTCTCGGTCTCCCCATCCTCGACTTTTCTCCCTCTTTTCTCCGTCCTCCCTCAACCCCACGCTTGTCCTCTATCTGCCCCCTTCCCCGGCTCCCCTCCCTGCCCTC
>NW_010195220.1:0-1443 GCF_000695765.1 Mesitornis unicolor
AACCTGGAAACACAAAAGGGTTGTGGGTTTAGAATGGTAAGAAAACCTACTTTCACAAAGGTATTAGTTTGCATTTCTACTTACGGCACAAGTTATAGTTTGTGGCATGAATGCTAGCATTTTATTCTGTAAGACATTACAAGATACTGCATTTGGTAGATAGGAACCCTTCAGGTTCATAGCTAGTTATCTGTATTTTAGCTCATGCCCATGTTGTACACTATCCAATTAAGAGCTCGTAATAGCAATTAAAATAATTGAAACTTTTTAAAATCTCCTGCATTACAAAAATATTCTGCATATTGACTGTAGTTTGATTGCTGTAGCCTGTACTACTACTGCTAATGATAGGTGAGATACCTTTTGCACATTGACGTTCAGATCCTAAATCTAAACAGAAAAGACAGAAGGGTAAAGAGACTTAAAGCACCTAAGGGTAGTAACTTTTTCAAGATCGCTTAGCAAAAGAGGAGGAAAAGCAAATGAAATCAGGTTGTTCTGATTTCCAGTCTCCTGTTCTAATCACTGGATAACAGCATCTTTCCCAGCTCCCTTTCTGAAAGTTATCCATAGAATGTATCCTACGCACAATTAGCTGAAATATCAGCTAGAATCTGGAAGGATCATTAAGGAATAAGCTTGGAGCAGCAGTGAATAACAAAAAAGAAAATAAGCAATGTTATTTTAATACATGCCTCCATCATATCTGCAACTTTTAAATTACATTAGTACTTGATAAGAAGTCCATTCTAACGGTAAGAACCCTAAGTGAATACATATTTAAATATTCATCAGGAAGCTGTGAAGGCTTCTGCCAGTCGAGCTTTGCCATTTTATGAATTCAGAGACCAACACTCAACAAAGTATTCAGGCAGGAAAAAGGATAACAATAACTAAAATGTTGCTCTAGCTACAGTTAACGCTCAGAAGCATTGTTGGAGAGTTTGATCAGATGAGTGTAAATATTCTATTTACTGCTGTGAAGTAGTCATGAAAAAATGCTGTGAACATTTAATTACTAGCAAGAATCCAGAGAATCTAAGACATTAATTTTAAATATTCAATTACCTATTGAGCAAAAATCTATTAGGATGCTGTCTTGAGCGCAGCGGCTGCTTGTTAACTCTCCGGCATGGCAATAAAACTTGGGCAATGAATGTAATTGTACTGGGGATCAAAGAGCTGAGCTCCTACTGAGAAACAAGTGTATACGCTGCCAATATTTCATCATTCAGAGTCACTTTCCCTCCTCTACCTAATATGAAAGCTATAAAAGCAGAACAAAAAAACCATCAAACTGTTATTGTTAAAGCCAAAAACTAATTAGTCATTGCTTCCCAAAGTGTTATGTGAAAAGTCTCTAGAAATAATGGGCTGCATTCTAAAATTTTATAGGTTTACCGAGTCTAGTGTTCTCTGGTATTTCCTGTTTCCCTCGCTAGG
>NW_010195220.1:1474-65217 GCF_000695765.1 Mesitornis unicolor
TAGAGTTTACAAGTCATCCTGAATAACACACAAACTTTTCAATAAAGGCAATAATTTGTAGATTCATAAACTATACCCTTGAAATAAAGACAAGGGTGGTAATCAAATGGAATAGCAAGATTTTCTATTGTTTTCAGAACTAAGATTCCCAGCATCTTAAACCTTCCAGCGGCATAAGATTTCAGTAGGGTTTGGTGATGCACTTTTGTTTTTCCACTGAAAATATCTGAGCAGGCAAAAAAACCCCAACACATCCATTTAAGTCTCAAATACTATTTCTGCATGTTAATGAATACATGTCATTGCAGTTGTAGGCTGCTAACAACCTGGAGGACAAGGAATAACTTTGTCTCTTCACCTGTGAGACAATTCAGTGCAAGATCCCAAAACATGACGTAACTAAAGATTTCAATGTGATCATTGAAACACCTACGAACGTTACTACTCCAGCTTATAAGCATTTGAACAGTGCTCTGAACAATTAATAACAAAGGATCACCCTCTTTCCTAGTAGCTCTGCCTACTATGAAAACAGGGTTAAATGTCATGACTCTTGATCAAAGTCCCAAGATGATGTTTCAGACCCCTGGCCTCATTACAGTTAATGGGAGTTCTGGTATTGACTTTATTATTTGTCAGGATTTCAACTGCTGCGATCATTTAGTTACCCCAAACATTAATCACCTTGTTTCTGTTTTATAGCAAAACTAAAAGCATGTCCAGAAGAACTGTGTCCATAACAGTGTGACCAAACACTGCTTCAGTAAGAGCTCAAAAGAGAAATATACCATCTTCCAGAAAAACAACTCCTAAACCAGCAATCCCTGAATTTGTGCACAATCCCAAGCCATATTCACTTAGGACATCTAACAGCATCACAGCCAAAGCGTGTATAGCTGCATTTTACTTCACTTATATTTTACACAGTCATTACGAATATACACTGGTCACGAAAATGCTTTTCCAACACACGAGATACATTAAAGCTCTGTCTATATCCATGTGCAAGTGTATCTGCCACCTTTCCAGCATTGTTCTGTTTTTTATTACATTAGCAAAAAGACACATATTCTCCAAGGACCATGTTCAAGGAGAAAATGCCTTTGATTTACTTAATAGGTGCATCTGTATGCTTAACTACCATCCATACAGTAAAGATGATGAAAATAATAACAATTTGCACAGATAATTCTTGTTTTTTTCTGTAACCTTCTTGTGTATTCAGCTCGCATAGACGTAAGTCTGAACCCAGCTTCACTGAAGTTTCTCTTATAGCAATGTGCTAGAAGTAGGAGGATTGGTACTGAAGGAAAAACGAGAACAGATTAAAAGAAGAGACAGAAAGCAGAGCAGTTGGGCTGATCCAAAACCCAAAAGAAGCTGTTAGCAAGCCAGAAATTTAGGCTGCATGTTCTGCATTTCTCTGAGATGCTTTTGTATTTGCTGACTGTTAAACTGCCCAAAAAGTACCCGGAGATGCAGTAAACTTGTAATACTTTGGTTAAAAACATGTTTTTTGCAGTAAACCTCTGCATTACTAAGATGCCTTTATCCTCAAACTTAAGCTCCAGTGACGCTTTTAACAAAGTAACCTTGGCCTTAAGACACCACCAGAAGATGCTT
The DNA here is from genome assembly GCF_000695765.1 of Mesitornis unicolor. NCBI lineage: Eukaryota > Metazoa > Chordata > Aves > Mesitornithiformes > Mesitornithidae > Mesitornis > Mesitornis unicolor. Next base: position 3,098 of record NW_010195220.1, read on the forward strand.
AGACTCACCATATTATATATAATGTGTTTTACATACAAGACACTCTTCAGTAAGTTCATAAAAGCAAGAGCTCTAAATTTGTCTCTGGCTGATGTTCATTTCTTAAGAAATGTACACATCTGCATGCAAATGTACACATCTGCGGGCAGCAGTTGAGCGCCTCGCATCTTGTACGCAGTCCTGCACAGAGCAGCTCCCACAGACATAGAAGCACTTGGTCCCTCTCCTCCTAACCAGAGCTGCCTCCATTCGGTGATCTGGCACCGTACGCACAGTCTTGTAATAGGTGACAGAAAGTGAGAAAGCTATAAAATGTCTATGTTTTGTTTTTAGCACACAGAGCCTCTAGTTTTTAAACGTTCATAAAAAATATCAAAATATTTTTAGAAATTAAATCCAAGATACCTCTTTTGAATAAATGGCTGTGTTCTGACGTAACTAGGTTGTAAAAACAAATAGGAGTATTTAATAAAAATGTTCTAGCAGCTTAAATCTGTTGTAATTTAGTAAATTACTGTACACCCACCCAGTAGTCCTCCACTATGAAGTTACTTTCAACTTTATACCATTGTATTTCCAGCAGCAAATCTCCACTGCAGACCATTTATTTGACCTCTTTCTAGCACAGATCATGTTATAATAATGAAATTATTTATGGTCCTAAAAACAGCAATGGAGAGATTCTGAAATGATTAATGACAGTTAGAACTGTGGAGCTTGATGTAGAAAAATAAAATAGTGTATACATCCATCCATCTACTGAAACCTGTAAGATCATTTTTCCTGTTCTGGGGTGAGGATATTAAATTTCATAAGACCTCTCTTCCAAGATTGTCAGAATGTCAATGGCTTTATCCAACGTTTGTTCTAACATTTAATATAATACATAACTGCCTAGAGGTACCAAAATACAGGCAGCAATTGAAGAGTGGTTTTCTAAAAATATAAACAGAAATGCCAGACAAGAGTTTATTGCGAAAATCCTGAGACTCCCAAGACTCAGGACTAAGATCTCTGCCACAGCCATGTTCCTGCAAAGCACTCTTCTGTTCCAAGTACTCCTTAAGAAACGTACCTAAGATACAGAGAGCCTTGGACTTTTTCTCAGCAGATCACAGTCCAATCTGCTTGAAAAATCTTGTTAAGGACATAGCACTGCTACAGTGAATGCATGGTATTTCTTTACTTTCTTCACAGAAGTGCCAGTGTTTATTAATGAACTGCACAGAATTAAAACGCTGATCTCTTGATTCAGCATCCGAGAACCTCTTGTGCTGGTAACAAAGAACCATGTGCTGTCAGAAGATTAGGGGATGAAAGTGTATCATAGGACAATTACAGTGATATTACCAGAGAATTGTGCACACACTCTGTATCTTAAAAGAGTGACCATAAAGCTGACTGCATGACTCCAGCTGAGATGGGCACTCTCGGAGTGGGATCCAGACCACCAATTTCAACTGAGTAGTGAAGGAAAACATCCCTGGAGCAGATGCCTAATTTTTAGATGGATGAAGTGATGCGAGATGAATGGTGCTCTGTGCATCTTAATGCCACTTTTTAAAACTCATTCTTCTGACTCAGGAGACAAAGTTATCACTGGCCAGGCACATTCTGCTTTCTAACCACATTAAAAGCAAAACTGAACAGTGTTAAAGAGGTTACACATGATGAATGCATGTTCAATTCACTCAGACTGAGCCTACCCCAGGGACATGAGCTGAATGTCAGCTGTCTTATGTGTCTACTTACTCCAGCTTTTCTTGAAGGAGAGGAGAATCACAACCCTCCATTTTCAATGTGTAAGCAGCAGACGCTTAACACTTGAGCAGAGGGTGGAATAGTGGGCAGCACGGAGGTATTAAGGTCTCAGCAAAAATGGTGCATATTCGTTGGATGGATCAGCAGATGTACAAGCGAGATGCACACCCTGTTGTATACACAACTCTCACACATTGCGGGACACAACAGAGGAGACCGAACACCCTGATAACCATCATTATTTTTCCCCTGGTCTCCCAGAATTGCAGTCCACCATGTAGAAATGGCATTTTTCATTATGAACACGGAGGAAAAACTTGACAAAGGAGCTAAAAACTCGGTTCACAGCCCATTTAAATGCACAGCATTGAGATGTGAAACAACTACAGTCATATTTGTATGGGTATGAGGAAACAAGAGCATTAAGGAATCGATGCTGAAAATATAAACAGCAAAACAAATCAGGGAAACAAGCCAGGATCATTGATGTGTAATAGCACATGAAGTTCTCCTTCATTACAAATTTGCTTGGTGTTCATTGCTGGTAATGTGCAGATGTCATTGCACTTGCCTAACAGCTTTCTCGTAATGAAGGACTGGTTTTACATACTATTAAAATTGTAATGCTGCTGCTGCAGGGAACCTGAAGGACAATAAGCTGAAAGCTATTACTGAAAGAACAAGACCTGAATGCGCTCATTCTTCATATTCTACACAGCCATTTGTCATTCAAGGAGCAAATTTTAGTGCTAAATAATAGCATTTATAAGGATTCTCGAGCTTTAACTCCCATTTCAAAACAGACATATCTGAAATTATCAGCACATCTTTTACAGGCCTTATAATTTCAATATACATTAAGTGACAGTGAATGCAATACATGTATCTTTTAGTAGATCCTGGATTTTGTAAGAAAGATCTAGTTATAAAGGAGGAAAAAACCCCAAGTCTTTTAAATTAAACCTGGTGAAACTCATGGAAATAACAAACATAGTCTCACTTAATACTTGTTTAATAAATAAATTGTTTAATTAAAATATTAATTTAATGCTCATTTTAAAGTCCTATAACAATTAAAATTGCATTGATAATTATTTAATTAAGCTAAGCAGGCTCTAGGTGGATTTGCATGGCTTTTATAACAACAGTTTAAAAGATAAAGAAATATAAGCAATTTAAATAAAGCAATTAAAATTTTAAAAATCAAATTTAAATTAAACTCTTGCAACTTTTCAAATACAGAGACAGCAATTGCAACTCTTTTTGGAAACATTCTCACCCATAAGTACCTTGATGCATGTAAGCAGTGCCTTTGAGTTCTATTCATGGCAGTGTTTTCTGGAATGAGGCCCTGTGGAATAAATGTAAAAGTGCTACTCTTATTTTTTAGTATTAAATATAGCTGAGGAGCGTGCAGTTTTTGAATAGCCATTTTATTCTTTCTGTGTCTGAAAGCCAGTGCTTCGTTGGTGGCACACTTTGAAATTTCTGGAACCCATTCATGTAATACTGGGAGTTGTTCTTATTTCCACGCCATGAAAAGTATAAAATTTCTTACTGAAGGAAAAATAATACGCTCAAATTTCTATTTGCATGAAGAAACACATACCTTTAGGGGCCATCCTTGCAACCAATCTTTTTGTTTCAAGACAATAATTTTGTGTATCTTTGTATCTTCACAGTTGCTCACAAGCATACTGTTCTGTACTGAGATGTTGGTTTTCTACGTTAAATCTTTGTATTTTTTAAATTGTATTCCTTGCACCTGCTTTTCTGAAGTTCTATGAAGATCACAGAACAAAAAATAATATGTAGATAGGTTCTGTATAAAGTCTTTGTTCTATCTCATGAGAACTTATCTTTTTTCTTCCAGTACAGTGACAGCTCACAGATATGTTTCAAGCAATCTTTTGCTTTTCGGTTTGTGGCCATTGAATTTTAAATTACTAAGCAACATTAAAATGGCAAATGAAAGATATTAATCTTGCACTTGAATTGCATCAGAGACAAATCTATGCTTTATAAATAAGGCTGTCTGTTAACTGTAAATTATCTTTTGTTGTTGTTGTTTTCAAAGGGTATTTGGAAACACAGTTTCCATACAAGTTCTTGAAATACTTGTAATATTAAAATCTTTGACAAGGAGAGAAAATCAAGATCTTTTCAATAAACAAAATATCCGGATACTTCTATTGAAATATTTTTATTTCATTCTTAAATTTCCATGCTTCACGTTCCAGGTTCCTGCGCAGCTGTTTCCAATGTTCATCATTAGAATTTCAGTACAGACAAGAAGGAACAGACTGAATTTCACAGCTGCCCAGTGACGTGAAAAGTCTCCTCAGTAAGGAACTTCCAGTGACACCATCTCTAGAGTGATCAGAAGAGCGGATTAATTCACAGAAATTATGATAGGCAGAGTGAAGTGTACAAATAACAACCAGGATTTCAAGTTTTCATGTTAGGATTTTTGGGTGCTTATTTTAATGTTGTTAGGGAGAGAAAGAAGAAATACACGTACAAAACTCACAATTTTTTTTAAAGGCTGTTGTTATGAGTATGTATATATATCTATACATATACATATGAAAAGCTTTTCCTGGCTTCATAAACATCTTCCCTATACAAGAAGACAAAGTCAAACACTTTTTCTTCTCTAGACTGCTTTTCTTCCAGCCATCTCAGACAACCTGGGGTACTTCTATATCAAAAAAGCCCTGAAGGGACATCAAGAAGGCCAAAACATCTTGGTGAAAAGTTTAGTGATGCTCTGCTTCCCTCAGATTCAGAAATCATTAAAGCTAGATGAGCAGGGTTCAGCATAGCCCTGAGCAGACTGGATTGTGTCAAGTGTCAGAGCTCGGTGCTGTGTTTCACTTCCTGGTGCACCTTCTTCATAAGCAGAAACATCCTGTGTTCTGCAAGAGAAGGCTGTGCAGCCCCAGGACTAACACAACAGAACGAGAACATTCTAAAAATCCAACCATAAACCTCTTCAGCCTTTGCCAGTAACTACCTGCCTTTCCTGTGAAGTTTGGTTGATATTAGAAAGACCATTCTGACCTTTGCTGACCATTCCAAACAAGCCTCCACACGTCCTTCTACTGCTTTTGATAGCAGGGACAAAATGATTATTAGAAAATAGTACAAGAAAGTCTCTCAAAAAAATGTGTGGCATATTTCTCACTATCTATCTATGATACATAATAGAGGAAATATCTCTAAGGATATTTACTTTAAATTTGATTGAAATCTACTATTCACATACTAGATAAGATAGAATTGTGAGTAGAAAATTCCTGACATTTTTAAAGTACTGAATGCCTATCTTTGTTCTGACTCAACTAAATCAATACATCTGACTGCATGTCGTTATTTGGTTAATAATAAAGTACATATTAAATGAATTAAACACCACATCACAGATGCAAAACTATCTCTTAATGGGAAACTGTCACTATTAAACAGTATTAAGAAACATAATTTTATTTAGAAGAGGGTCCAGTGAACAAGGCCAAAAAGACATTTTTCACTGTGAGGGTGGAACATGGCGCCCACAGAGGTAGTGGAGTCCACACCTTTGAACATACTCAAAATCTGACTGGACTTGGCTCAGACCAACCTGCTGTTGCTGACCGTGCTTTGAGTAGGGAGGTGAGAGTATTTGATCTCCAGAGGTCCTTTCCAAACTCAACAATTCCATGTTTTTGTGACTGTGAAACTCATTGTAGTATTTTATTGTAGTTGGAGCATGCATACCCTTTCACTTCCTATGCCCAGCTATGTCAGAATTAAGGAAAATGGCCAAATCTTTGACAGAATTTTGTGCAAAAGGACAAACTTGAGCTCGGAACAAGTAAGCACATTTGATATCACACTGCTTTTGTTAAACCAAAGGAGGCACCACAGAGGCTAATTATTTTTGCTGTTCTTATCCATAAGCATTACATTTCCCAATGTTCACAGAGAAAAACTTTAGTTAATGAGATCCATAAAGATTCTTTAATCAGTGTATATTGTGAAAAAGTATTAAAGTCTCCACTTTCACAACAGGCGCATGAAATATATAGTTTTATGATATATTACCAGCACAAGAACTCACCTCCCCCTTTCCCCTGAACCACCTGCAATTTTTAATAGTCATGTATCACCAGGGTACCAGAAACCCATAAAAGTTTAACCTGCCAATTAACAACTAGGTAAAGTTCCAGCCTTGCACAATATTTTGATTGCTTCCAAGAGCTTTTCACAAAATACAGAAAATATTTCCACAAAATTGCTAGCCAGACTTTTGATCTGATCTATTAAAAGTTGAATAGGAGGAGAAAAATATAAATGTATTATGTATGAAAAAAATTCATCAATTTTCATACATGACAGCTGACCTGCCAAAGCCAATGCTGCATAAAAAGCACTTATTTGTTAGGGGAACGGGGGAAAAAATAAAGAAGAAAACATAAAGGCTTTCATTCTAATATTTCCTCTCAAAGGGGACATAGAAACTAAGGGCAGAGTTCAGCTATTCAATACAGGTTAATCGAGGTATGAAGTACGGTGCAATAGTTTTCAATTTATTTCATGATACTGCATCAAAGAAATAATAAGGTCAAATAACATTATCTTGGTTTTCAGTAATTGTTTAAAAACTAGATAAGAATGTATCAGCTTTCAAACCATTTTCAGAAATACACAAATCAAAGTGCAAAGTAGTGACATTTATGTAGATCTGGACTAGAAGATACATACCAAAGTATAATTATTTTGGCATTACCACTGATAATCAGTTATCCTAAGCACCGACCAATACTCCCATTAAGACTTGAACAGAAAAAAAAAGAACAATAAAAATATATACCTCTGAGACCTGAGATGTAGTTATAAGGCAAGTAAGCCTATTGGCAGGATAGAAACCATAGACAATATCACGCACCAGCTGCAGAAGGCACCAATTCATACTCATCAAACTAACCAGTGCCAAGTCCACTCAATGAACAGAAGCTGCACTGAATTCAGAGACAACAGTTTTTATTTTATATAAACATTATTGATCCAAAAATACCAAATGTTTTATGACAAAAGAAGATCAATTTTTTGTATCACAAAGTCCAGCATCAGGACAAGGGCAAGTAATTTTCCCAGAATCTGAGCTTGGAATGGGTTCTACTGTACAAGAATCTCAACCTGGTTTTGTCTTCCCCTTTCTAACCCTTTCCCCCACTTTTCTGCCTTTGCAATCTTTAATGAAAAGCTTTAAAACTCAGTAAGCTTTAGGCAATGACAAACTATCAAGCAATTTCAAAGAATCATTATTAGCATTTTTCAAACTGCTGTGATTTTTCTCAGGCCAAGTTACAATTGAGGTCTGCAGGGTTACTGTGCACTGTCTTCTAAAAGATCACTTTTCAGGAGACTGCTACCCATTACCATTGAAAAGAAATACCAACTGAAATACTGCCCAGAAACTCATTCATGCTCCTTTACCTGGGCACAAACTGACTGAGGAGATAGCTGTGGGCTTTAGGGCACACTCAAAGCATCTTTCAGCATATTAAAAAAAAAAAAAGAGAAAGGTAAAAAGAAAAATATCTAGCTTCTGCCTAGTCACTCAGTTTTCTTAGTAAATTCTTGGTGTGTCTATTTATAAGAACTACAATAAAATCAATATTTGCAGGAGTAAAGGGAGAAAGGCAGTGATTACCATACTGAAAAAAAAATCAACAACCAAAACAAACGAAAAAACCACTATGAAAGCCCGTAGGCCAAACATTTTCAGACATAGGCTATAAACTCTAATTGGAAACATTCTGACTTCATGTTATTTTTATCTACTGTAATTTTCATTTCATTATTATAGAGGAAAGGGGATCAAAATAATTTACAAGTGCAGACTAAAACAATATTTTACAAGAAAAATGCAAAGATGTGTCATTCTGGTAACATCTAATTTATCGTTCACTTGGTTCTAGATCTAGACTATAACATAAAGCTCATACTCTGTTACTAGTCATCAGTCCAATTCACATTCCAGTAAAAACAATAAAAATCAGTTTGCATTCACATTTTGTAGGAATGGCATTTTAAGAATCTCTTGGAGAGATTCCTGGCTTCTCAGGAAAGAGGTCTCAGGAGAACAGTTGAAAAGGAACAAGCAATACCATTTATTTCTGGTTCTCTAGATGTTCAATAGGGGTTTTATTTCAGAAGTACTGTGTTTATTCAAGTCATTTTAGATAACTTTTTCCAAGTTCTAAAAGCTTTTCATAGAGTATTAAGTTTCATCTATAAGAACCATAACTTTACATACAAAGCATTTTCAGTAGTAGTGGTAGTATTAGTCATTTACAATGTCAGTGTAAAACATTTGCTTGATTCAAATGTCCTCCCAATTTTAATTGAAAAAATCCCAATGGTTCCCAAATAAAAAATTGAGTAAGACTTTTTTTCCCCTAAATTATTATAACTTAGATAAGACCAACATAATAGTGAAACACAACAACGTACAGTAAAATAAAAACTTAACTTCTACTTCTCAATTTCTAATCTAGAAATTATACAGGATGGGAAGTTAAACAAAGCTGAAAATCCAATATCCTTATTTCATTAGGAAGGTATCACAAATGTGAGGTTCGTTACTGGGCAAGGAAACTGTCTACATAAATTCTGCTTTGATTTGTGTTAGTCCTTGGTGCCACTTCACTTTGGGCAGAGCATGACCAAAAGACACAGCTTCCACCATACCGCTGCAAACTGAGAAGGCAAGACTCATCTAGCCCTTTTATGGAGCACTCCTGGTGACCAATTTGCCCAAAAGGTAGCACAGTCCACATTTATCTGTTTCTCCTGTTTTGCAGAAGATGAGAATTTTCCTGGTTTTGATACACGTATCTTAGATAATTTATTGCATTTCACGTTCATGAAGGAAAATGGATTATTCAGGTTAACCATGATGTTTTACTCATTACCAGTTGAAGAACTGTAGACATGAGCTCTGCCACACACCAGTGACCTGCCTAGTAATTTTTCAGCTTCATAAACAAGTCAAAGGGAAAGGAAATCTATTTTTTATTAACCAGCTTCCAAAACCAAGCCATTTATGCTTCACTTTGCCGAGACCCCTAGTCTAAGGAAAAGAAAGCCAATTGCAATAAGTTTACCAGTAGGTTGCTTTATTAAAATGTATAAGGTGAAATTTTTCAACAAAATCAAATAATCATAAAATATGTTATGTATTTATGATAAATTAAACTGTTATTACACTCCTTTTCACTGTAACACCACCCTTGGGAGCAAGGGATTTTGTAGGTTCCAAATATGTGTTATTGTAAGGTGCTGTTCTACTTAAGGTTAAGTTGCATTTTCCATTATAAAACCCCATTTCCAGGGGTTTATTACTCAGCCGTAAAAACATGCTCAGGGCTAAAATACGGCATCTAAAGACTCAGTTCAGCAGCAGTTTTTTCAATGAATATTTAAGAAAAAAAAAGTCACAGTTTAGCTATTATTCAATTAGTAAAATGCCAAACATTCAAAGAGATTCCACATCTGTAAAGATTTGACTCTGGATCTAGAGTACTGACCCCAAAAGCATAAAAATACTCCTCCCTTCAGTGACCATCTCCCTGACCGAGCCCAGTATTCCCCCATGGCAAAGCAGGGCCAGCAATACCAATAGGGCAGCATAAACATTGCAGCAAGCTCTTCAAAGACTGCTTTTTCCACACCCTTTCACAAATAACTGAATCTTTCTCAAATCTCCCTCCTTTCAGGTGTATCTTTTTCAAAGCTACAATAAAATTAAAACATAATTTTATCATTTAATTCTTGAAAAAAAAATGCAAGGTGCTCCACTTAACTTTGACAAACATAAATAATTATTTTGTCAGGGCATTTTTAATTTTTTTAAGATGTAGTGCTGGCATTAAAACTTCAAAAATATTTCAATGAATTTGCCTTTATTTACTTTGCACTATTAAGTTATGGTGACAAGGGAATGGATGTCCTGGGTCAGAGCACAGGTTCTTTAAGCCCTGTACCCAGCCTGGTGCAGTGACTCATGCACAGGTACCTAGGAAAGAGTAAGAACAGAACAAAAATACTGTTTTCTCGGCCTCCAACTATTTCCAGCTCAACAACATCTTGAGCCAGACACATCTTCTGATATATTTAAACCATTGCAAGAGTAAAAATTTCATGGGGTCAGTGTACAAAAAAAATTATGTAATTTTCTCTGGAGACTCTGAGTCTGTGAATATGCTTTGGTTTTATCACATAAAATGCTAATGATTTACAGTGATTCACTATAGCTACAGTGATACAATGATACACGCCTGCACACCAGTGTGTGACCACATCTACGCAGTGACTCGAATAAACTTTAAAAGGTCTGATTAAAAAGGCAGGAATTACCAGATTAGATACCAGATTAATCCTGACGGTGCAACTTTTCATTTTAACACCCTTGTGCATGGCCGCTGTAACTGAATCTTTAACCACACCTCTATGTGCTGTTTTTTTCTACAGAGCTTAAGGACACATTTGCTCACAGCAAACATTGCTCTACTACATCTTTTACTCCCTCCTCTTTGATTGTTACATAGACTTCACTCTCTCTTTGCACGGAATAGCCATGAAGACATCAAGACTTTCCAGGCTCTCGGCATTTCCTGGCAAGTTTTCCTCCGTTTCACACTGCGGCCACACGCTTGATTTTGACTTTTTTAAGTTCTGGCAAGATGTGGGGCAGGTTATGGATCCACCAAAGCAGAAGTGCAAAGCTGTGATGCACGGGGGTCACGCACATCTACACAGCAATGTTTGCAATGCCTTTACTAAAGTACACTTTGTAATACAGACAAATTGTACGATGACAGCTGGGGATTTACCTGCAGCTGTATTTCGGTGAGCAAATCCTTCCCACCCAGCAACACCCAAGCACATCCCCATCATTCCAGGTCAAAAGACAACAGCAATGTAAGTCCTTAAAGATTACATGGCCTCTCATGAACGGTTAAGTGGAGATTATTTAAAGGACTTAAATACACAGAAACCTGACACACTCCTTTCTAATGGGCAGGCAGACTGTTGTTTATTTAGTTTTTGAAATCTAGTCTAAATTGGGCCTTGAGAAAGAAAAAAAGTAGCCTGGGTTTCAATTAACAGATTGTCTTCCACTAGTCAAAAGATAAATTGAGCTTTAGAGAAACACATGTGAGAAGTAAAAATAAAGCATAAGTACTTCCTCATACTGTATATTGTTTTGTATCAGTCTGGTTATCCTGTGGTTCATCAGTGGTAATCAAAATTTCATGTATAATCTAGTTTAAAGTATATAAACAGAAAGTAATATTGTCTCTTACTATATATATATCAGTCACTAAGTCTTTCAATACTGTCCAGTTTATCAACCACAAATTAGAAAACCACCATACAATTAAGAGTAGGAAAGACAGAAGCTTCCACAAGGAACATGTGCAGCATAAGGAGTCTGTCAGTTGGTAGCAACAAAATATTTTTATAAGAGAGAGTAATACTGCTTAGTAATATCAGCAACAAATTTGGAAATGTTTTGGCTGCAACTATGCAAATCAGTGACTGGGACTGTCTGCTCAAATGAATTTGGATATGTTTATGACACAAATGCTCTGTGGAATGCCTATTACATTTAAAAAAAAAGGTAATTCTTAAGAGAGAAATTTGAGAAAAAAACTTCAAAACCTTTGCTTCAAAGTATCCATTCATAATGACATTAAAATTAAGCCCTTGCAGACCAAGGTAATGCACTACATCAGAAAAAATTACCTAAATAATGCTCTTCAAGGAAAAAAAAAGCAAAAACAAAAAACAAAAACTGTGTTATGGATGAGAATGAGGAGCACTGAAAACTGAGTGAGAAACCAGGCATAAAATAGTGATTTGCTATTCAAAGTGAGAAGAAATTAAGCGTATTTTTTTTCTCTAACGATTAGCATGAAGGAAGATGTGCACATTTCTGCTTTCTCAGCAGCAGAAGGGAGCAGGAGGGAACTTACACAGGCAAGCAAGTTTCATTCAGGTTGTTAAGTGCTATGAATTACTGAGTTTGCAGTGTACTTCAGAGTCAACAGAGGGCAGGATGACTCTCCACCAAACATTCAAGAAAACAAATTGACACAATTAATACTTTCTTCATATATATGGCTCCTATTTTTTCTTATCTTTTAAAATATATGTATTCCCAGTACTGTGAGCAAACTGGAACAGAGATCCCACCTTGTGAGAATATATATGTAAAATAATTATTAGTTTTTCAAGGTTAGTTTCCATTCTAATTGCACCAAACCATACATACTAGTTTGGCTTCTGTGTATTTTTGTACTTTTTAAAAGTCCAGGGAAAATTACTTTCTGTTTGCAAAATGAACAAAATTTGAAATTATATAGTGAAATTAACACTTAATAGCTTTACAAATGTTACTGCTTTCAGTAAGCAGTTAGCAAGCCATGCTATCACACACTCCCTGACTGTGCTGCAGACTTCCTATCATGAATTCCAGAATTCTGCTCTTCTGCTAAATCTGCCTGAAATTTTCCAATGTGTTTTAACGCTTGAAGGGGAAAGGCAGAGGATATTATCATTTTCCCCTCACTGCCTCAGGAATGAAGGCCAAAAGTCCTGAATCTAAAACTAGTTTGATGTTGTACAAATCTTGGCAAGAAAGGATTACAGGTTTCAAAGTTTCACTTTTTTCCTACCATTTAGGAAAACAGCTATTTTTAAAGAAGTTTCATATACAATGCATGCTCAGCTTACTATTTTTATTCAGTTTTACATTACAATTCATTAAACACTTCACTCTTTCAGTTCTTTAAGCTCTCTTCCATCCATTTGAAATCCCCATTGGTCTTGTGAAATGACATTATTTTCTCTGGAGAGCAAAGAGCTATGGAACGTACGGTATCTTCACTAAATTAGTAGAAGTTTCACTGATGCCAGTGGAAACCAGAATTCATCTACCCTACAGATTGCATCTACATGTTTGTTTGGGGTTAAATAACAAATGAAAAGTTAGATTTCACCAGTCAAGTAAGCTTGAGGAAAAATAAAGATCATTAATTTAAAAAATATGTATTTTGCTGTTCTTTCATTTATTTAGTGACAGTAACAAACCAGCCTTGATGACATCATCTTACTATTTTTCACCACACACCTTCCAGAAGGCTGCACTACTAAATATTGTTTGAACTGGTAAAAATGCAACCTACTACCATCATGAATAAGTATCCAGCAACTAATACTAGAGAAGCAAGTTTTTAAAAATGACGTGCATGGTATTGCTCCAGTAGAACTGTCCACCCCATCACGCCACAACTCTAAGTACTGCTGCAGGGAGCAGATGCAACACTACTCATTTCAGTCTCAGGAGGAACCAAACTGCCTTTAAGGTCAGGAGGAGAAGGAGTCTCTAGGACACCCTGAGATGCAGCTCTTTTGGACCAGCAAAGAAACCTGAATCTGCACAAGGTCCCCAGCTTGGCCCAGCGGACTTCTGGCATTCACCAGGAGTCACATGGATGACAACCACCTCAAGGGAAGAACAGACCTTCCTCCTCCATGGGAGAACAAAGCTCATCTATCTGCTATACTGCAGCTCCTGCCTCCACTCACACAGTTTGTCAGTCTCCTCTGGGAAAAGCCCTGCGGGTGGGCAGGTGGCTTTTCTGGACACATCAGTCCATGCAGAGTTCAACCAAAAACCTAGATATTTTTAACGTGCTGACTTGCCTCACGTATTCAAAGCTTGCTGGAAATTCCCCAGCATGTTCTTGAGCATGTGAGCTGCCCCGGACAGCTGCTGTCATTGCAGGGCTGCCAGCGGATGCCTTCAGGGTCCGCTGAGGTGGATCTGGTGCCCTGCTCCACAAGTGGCCAGCAGTTGATAAACCTACCCCCGTTCCACCACTTCATCGGACACACTCAGACCTCAGTCACCGTACCCCATCAGATGTAGGTTCATCACTCAAGGCTTTGTCAACAACATCAAAGAACAACGCATACGAAGTACTTCTGCACAGTCACAGAAAAGACTCATGGACTGGAAACAGAAACTGCACAGGCAGTACAAAAAATAAAGCAAAAATTAAACTGAATATAATACGTTGAACATATTTATTTTCGTATTTAACACCTCTATTTTTAGAGAATATTAAACTTCCACAAAATGCACATTGAAATACTACTGAACTGAATGAATTCACAGCAGAAAGGTCTCAGACTACATCAGGGTTATAGTTATTGCCATAAATTTTGATTAAATGTTTATGAGTCAGTTGAAATATTGCAGGCAGGATCTTTTTTCACTATAGGGTGCACAGATACAATATAAAATCGTCTACAAACACAGGGGATCATGTGTTTGAAATATGATTATTTACTGTTAGATCGATTTATTATGGGAATGGTTAGGGGTCCCACCTGAGATGGGAATACCACCAATCAAGGCTCTTTTCAAAACAGAGAGTGTAAAAAAGACCAACTCAGGGCTCTGTTGGGTGAAGATAAAACAGATGTGAAAGTCAAAGAAGCAGAGAAGCAGCATATTAAGTCTGTAATATAAATAAAGAACCGAAAGAATGAGATGAGGCAATTTGTCTAAAGTATCTACAGCGGCCAGAGGGGCACTTACGCCAAGGGCCAGCCCAAGTTTTCAGCTGATGCCAGGGAAAGAATCCGGGAGCAGAAGCAGACTAGACTATGCTCCTGTTTTACTCAGAATCTCACACTCAATAACCTCCACTTTTCAATCTTCTTTAACCAAACATCATATTACAGTGTCACAGACAGAAAGATTCTGCTTCAGTAAAAGCACCTTTTACAGCTGTGTAAAAACTTCCCTAGGGGTAAAGTTTTCCGATTGTTCTCAGTATATGAAATGAAGTCCAAAATCGAAATACAAGCTATTATGAAAACAAAATTTGCACTGAATTTAGGAATACTTTTTCTAGCCTCTGTTGCACATGACTACGTGCTCTTTGAATCAAAACATCCTCCAAGAATGGTTTTGACCTGATGAACTCATGACTGATCCAACTAGGTAGTTATCCTCCAAATCCCAGCTTGCTGAAACAAACTTTCACAGGGATATTCCTCTCTCCTGCAATTCTCAATTGTGCACATAACATATAGTGGTTAAATTAAATGCACATTTAGTAAGTTTCCTCTGCAATTATCTACTTGTGCAGGAACAGCTCACACACTCCAGAAAGTTTAGCTTGGTAATTATGAGTCCATTGCCAGGCATTTATGCAAGTGAAATTACCAGAACATGCAAAGATGCTAACAGCTACTTACATTCTTCTGTGCTCTGAATAGAGCAAAATTCCTTTGGAAATCTTAGTCTGTATTTATGCATTTAAAGACTAATCTAATGTACAAACATACATAAGGTTCTGCAAGCTCCTGAAAACTTGCATATCTTGAATTTGCATGCATGAGTTCACAATGCAAACAACACCATTTTAAAGCAACAAAATTAAGTGTGTGAGAATGTGTTTAAAGAAATAAAAGGAAAAACAAGTCCTGTTTTCTGCAGCCATGCTAGCTGCACCCCATCAAATGCCATCCCAGCTGAACAAAGAATCATTACTGAGCCCTTCACAGCACAGCCAGGCAGCAGCACCGCTGCTGAACAGAGCACTGCAACTGAGACTGCTCCTTGGCAGGGACCATCAGCAACAGCTTTCTGTTCACATGTCCAAAGTCAGGAGAGTTCATGCCCTAAGTGGTCCTCTCTAAGAAGCAGCAGACCCCCGATTTACTCGGGTATTGAGTTTAGTCAGAGAAGTGGACTATCCAACTGTCTTTTACTTTCCTCAAGCATTTCCACTGCTCTTAGCTCCCAGACGTTTCCATTGCGCTTTTTGATGCCACTGGAGCAGTTTGGGCTTCAGCTTCTGGAATGCTCACATGCAATTATAATTTAATCAATCA
Source organism: Mesitornis unicolor (assembly GCF_000695765.1). Lineage (NCBI taxonomy): Eukaryota > Metazoa > Chordata > Aves > Mesitornithiformes > Mesitornithidae > Mesitornis > Mesitornis unicolor. Next base: position 18,824 of record NW_010195220.1, read on the forward strand.
CCCACAGCTTTCCCCAGGATCGATTTACTCGGGTATTGAGTTTAGTCAGAGAAGTGGACTATCCAACTGTCTTTTACTTTCCTCAAGCATTTCCACTGCTCTTAGCTCCCAGACGTTTCCATTGCGCTTTTTGATGCCACTGGAGCAGTTTGGGCTTCAGCTTCTGGAATGCTCACATGCAATTATAATTTAATCAATCACCCACAGCTTTCCCCAGGATTACAGCTGGTGTAAAGCAAGCGGTAATTTTTAATACTTTAATCGTTCAAATAACACTAAAGAAAACCAAGAATCTTTGTGTCTAGCACAGCTTAAAACATGTTACAGGCAAGGGAAGTATATGAGCTTCTCAAAGCAAAACGTAATTGTAGAATTGCATACAACAGGAAGAGTACAGCAACCCAAGAACAGAGGTTGCCACCAGTTCACTCCAGAATTACACATCAAATCAAATCAGGTATGCCCAGAGAAGTACATTATCATGATTATATTTTTTTTATATATCTACCTGTTGCCAAATTGAAAAGAAACAGTCCCGGTAAAATAAACCATCACTAATTAGCTGAGTCTCACCAGCTGAGTGCCTGTCAAATCCTTTTAAGTGACTGAAATTAATTTCAAATACTTTGTTGATTTTTTTTATAAACAGTGGGGAAAAAGAAATCATTTAGCAAATAGCATCTGGATCCCATGAGCTCCTTGATAATACTATGCTTGTATTAAAAATGGTTTTGGAAATCCTTGAGTACATTTCCAGTACATCAGAAATAAAGATGACTGTCAGATACTCTTATTAGTCAGTTGGAAAAGCCAAAACAGCCCAGTGGGAGAGAGAAATGTTATACTGATACGATTATGAGTCATTGCAGTTTTGGTTGAATTGGGGCCATTTATTTGAAATTCTGCTGCCCCCAAATGTTTCCTAATTTCCAAAACCCTTCTTTTTTTTTTCCTTTTTGCTTTTTCTAAAATACTGGATATCTTATATATAAACTTGTTTCCATCACTTTATGCTCAGGAATTTTCTGTTGGCCCTTGTGTAGCATGATGCCTATAACATCCAAAACAGAGGGCTCCAGGATGTCTGCCATAAGAAAATATACTGGTTTGCTTTATTTTTAAACATTAATACAGTTGGCAACCATGAGGACATGAATGACATGATTTACAAGTTTGTGGGCCAGACAAAGAAGGATCAAAAGATTATCTGTGAGCAAAGAGTCAACATTTCAAACTGAGGAAATCGGAACAGAAAAGGCTCATCTGAACGCAGACCAAATCTTTCCAGCAGCCCAAGGTAGCAGAGAAGAGAGTGCAGGGATGCCTCTGCGCCAGCTCCCTCTGCAGGGGTCAGGCTGCAGTCCTGGCAAGAGGATTTCACCGTAGGAGCTTATTTCACGTAATTTCTATATCTGGGTGGGAAACAGATGCATGAGTGGGCAGATCACTTCTAATGACTGGAAAAGAAACCTAAGATAAATGTTTTTGTTTGATTTGTTGTTTTATTTTTGGCTGCACTTTGTATTCTTGCCATTAAGAAGACACAGTATATTAAGAAGTATCTACACTCTGAAATAAAGGTCGGTCGTTTGCCTATGGCAGGAGCAGTCTGCAAGCTAAGCTACCTTCAACAGCACCCCCAAAAAGAAGTCATTCCCCCTTTGAACTCTGTGGCACAAGCCTGGTGAGGCACATCTTGTGTTCAGGTATTTGCTCTCAGGCTTCTTCCAGACCTGCCTTCAAATCACAAGAGACACTAGGAACAGCACCAGAATGGGAGCTGAATGAGAGTTTTATATTACAAGTTCTGAATATGGCCATTACTTGGCCGCCTTCTGGTTTCCAGGTTTTCATAAAAGACATCAGACTCTTCCTGGCGGTGAAGATTCTACAGGCTCCTAGGAATTGTCAGGAGCAAGCAGATGGGGACAAAACCACATAACATGTCTACTGGTAAGCTGCAGACCACAGTCTGGAGAATTCAAAAAGCATCAATTACTCCCAACTTTGAAAAAACTCTTTGAAAGATGTTTCTGACTCCTTCCCACACCACCCCCTCTCCGGGGAAGAAACAACTCTGTCATTCTGCTCTTAACTCAGCATGGAAAGTCAAGGACTGCTTCAGCTGCACCATCCGGCATGGAAAAGGAAAAGAAAAAAAGCACAATCTGAACCAGGGTGGGAGCTGGGAGGGATACTGCAGCCAAATCAAACACTTTCCAAATGCTGGAACAGAGCACAATTCTCAGTACAAATGAACCCTGCTGGTTTTATGATCTGCACAATGAAGTTAATCAAGGTATCACTTCAAGGCTACATCCCATTTACTAATACAGCACTCAAGCCTGTAAAGAGCTGTGGCAATACGAGGTAAATACATACTACTAATTGCTTCTTCCTAAGGATTAAGTTGTTGCAGTTTGGAACTGAACATCAGAGATTCTTGTTCATGCTTCCTAGTTTCTCCTTTTCTGTACTCAAATGACTATTTTCTGAACACAGTAACTGGAAAAAATGGTCTTCTCGCTCAAGCATTTAAACAGTCAGTCCTCTGGTGAATAATAATAAAAAAGGAAAACAGTATTAACTGCAACCAACAGCTCCCCCTACCAACCAATTCGAAGAGGATCAAGAGAAGCAATAAGTCAAAATTGTTTGGAGACTGAAAGATAAATTTCCCAGTGAAAGCAGGAAAATTTTCATACAAGTGCAGAGGCTCATGCTCAGGGTTTTGTGATGACAAGGAGCCTTATACCACAGACAACACTGCAACAGGGTGTGTACTACAAGTAATCAAAAAAATACTGTACTTAAATGTAATGCCATGTTTAAACCTACAAAATAGAGAGTTTCTATTTTGTTTCATAAAATGAGAGGTATATTCTACTACAGCTGTGTTGGAAGGACAGTCATCAACTTCTGCAGTAGGAAATGGCATGCATTTGGAGGCAGAATTTGACCAAGTTCACTGCAGGCACAGCAGAGTTCAAGGGGATTTTGAGACATCTCCGTTCCAACTCCCAGCTCTGCTGGATCAACGCTGAATTTGGATTACCTTGTTTAGGGCTTTATCTGATTGGGAACTGAAAACCTCTAAAGGAGGAGGCTCCACAACCTCCTCGAGTAATCTCTTTGCTTAATTATCCTGATATAGATTTTCTTACCCTTTTATTTCAGATTTATGTTCATTTCCGACAAATGTTTCATATTATCTTGCTGGGCATTTCCATAAAAAGCCTAGCTCTACCTTCATGGCAACATCCTCTTAGATGTATCAGAAGGTTGCTATTCCTACTTTTATTCATACCTTTGTGAAAACCGTTTAGATATCACTAAGTCTCAAGGACAACTTGCAGTGTTTTTTTGGACACAAAACACACACATTGTTTGTATTCACCTACACACAGAATGAGCTCATTTATCATGAGGCTATGTGATCCATCACATAGACATCTCCAAATGTCTGAGTTGGCTTATGCATGTTACACTGTATGGAGATAAATCTACCTGTCTTGTGCACACATATCTAGCCAGCATACCAATGCGGCATCTCATTTTGAAAGCATTTCATCTGTGATTCGTGCACTGATTTTCAGTTCTGACACAGTTTTCAGCATGCGGAGCAGCTTCAAATAGCCATTTGCTTTCTTTCCTTAAAGAAACCACTCACCACAAAACAATAACAAAAAATAAATTTAAAAAAACCACCACAAAACACTTAAATGTTTAATCAAAATGTTCTTCTCTGCTTTCCACCATTTCCCTTTTCCATCCACATATGGTTACATCCCCTGACTCTAAAGGATACATGAATAGTATGGTACAACAGTAGCAGGCCTAGAACATGGATTTCACTTCTGAAAAAGTGAGATTCCCAAAATTCTCAGTGAAACATGGGAATACATATTTTGAATACTTAAGAAAATCCACTGTGTTGATCCTAAAAGTTGTGACACACTTATGAGTCAGAAATCTATTTTAGTTCATTTAGGATTATGTTCATCACACTGTCTAAGCTCCACCTTTGAACTAAGGTACTTATACCTTATATAAGCACAAAAAATAATACCTCTAATACCATTTAAAGCCCTCTAAAATGTTTATTGGTTTCCTAATACTTGGTGAGTATATAAAATACTCAATTGTGAAATGGATTGATTTTTAAAGCTTTTAATAGCTCTCTAGAAGGAAAAAAAAACCAAACCTGTATAATTTGTTTGTTGCTTTTCCTGTTGTAAAAAGCCTACCTATACTTAAAACCTGTGCTACAAAACAACTCTTGGTAGGTACTGTGTGCAGATTCTGGACTCACATTTACTGTCATGTGCCATCTCTATACAACATAGACTGACCCATAATTATAACCCTAAAGGAACTAACCACCCAGGTTCTCGTGTACATGCGAGGCACCACTGCCTTCGCATCACAGCAAAAACACAAGCACAGTGTACAGTGTTGTGATCTCAGAGAGAATGAACAGCTGAATAGATCCTGCTTTTACTTTTTTATCTTTTCTCTGAATAGCACCATATTGCAACATATTCATGGAGCTGCGTGTTAGAAACTTCCCGTAAGTGTAACTTACATAGCTCATTCAACTCGCGCGTTTTTGATTGACGCTACGTGGCTAAAACCATACCATTTGAAAAATCTCCAATTTTAAGTTGTTAAGAAACAACGTTTTCCTCATTGACATAAGTGAATAACTGATAGATGTTACAGTTCACCTTTTCTAGGCACAAAAGACGCTTGACCACAACGTACGGCACTTTGACTTACGCTCCTGAATTGATAAATGCAGCACCTCAAACAAACATTTCTAATTACTTTGAGAACCTTTATCAATTCAATAGTTATTAACAATATAAGGAAAATATTATACATATCTACAAAAAGTAGATAGATGCAATTTACTTTCTCTTTTAGCAAACTCCATCATGGAGAGAAACCATGATTTTCCTGTTCCAAGTAGACACCCTGTTCACTTTCTTGCTCTTAAAATATTTCACCAAAAAGCAAAGTTCTTCACCTGCTGTTTGCATTATGCTGTATGTCTTCACAAAATCCATGTAGAATTAAAAAGAAAAAATATTATTCTTATATACACATATATTGCTGTATGTGCACTGTTACTTACATAAGAGAGTCCACACGCTTATTCAGGCATCTCAGGAATGCTGTACAAAACCCTGTGTGCAGTCTCAAGCACCCAGTCTACAAGAGAGGAAATCTCTGTTTGCTTTCATAATAGTAAATCAACTTCACACAAGGGACAGAAGAAAATTCCTTCTTACTAGTCACCTGCTAGTTACTTTCATATATTAAACATGCAGAAAATAAACCATCTTTAACCATACAGTTTTATTGGTAATCCCTGACTTCCAAACACTAAATATGAACCAGTCACAGCACAAACATTCAAAGCCCTGTGACAAGCAGCAGCTGCACTGAGTGTAATGACCAGCAACCTGCTTAGAAGTGACAAACTCTTTCTATACTCTTTTCCTTCCATTTTCCCATGCCTTCTCCTCCCTGACCCACTTTCATCAACCTTTGATCCTTCCCCCAAATATCCCATACCAAATTGTGCACATTCCTACAATCCCATTAAAATATCCCATAATAAATTTTAGACAAACCCAAAATACACTGGCTGCAGGAACCCATGTAAATTCCTACGACTCTTCAGACAACAACCTCGTCAAGATCTCATGGCATCCTAGGGAGAGCTTTTTTTTTTGGTGACTTTCACCACACGGACCTTCACAGAGTTAGGCACAGGCATTGGCAGGCTCTGCTGCACCTTTGTCCTTCCTCTGCTCAATCAATCCCTGCTCTCCACACTCAACAGGCACCTGTTATGATAATGATCCTTTTCAAAAGTGATTTCATTTCGTTAACAAAATCATTAAAAAACTTGAAATTCATTTCAGATAGTATGGTCTGTTGTCCTGACAAAAACACAAGCTAAACGGAATGTTCTTGTTTTGCTGAAATATAATTATATTTCAGAAAATTTCATGGCAATAGGTAATTAAATGAGCATGATTAGTCTAGGCCAACAATTGGACAGCTTTTAAATTGGCAGGATTGTGAATAGTAAAGATAGGTGTAAGTTCAATGTAAACACACATCCCAGACACACAGGAACTCCCTATCCAAGAAAGTCAGTGATGCCACCAACACTGGGTGAGGGTGTAGGAAAGCCAGTGCCAGAGACCTGCTATAAACAGGGTTGATTTTATTAATAATCTGGCTTTCAACAGAACTGTTTTCATATCCAAGAGTTATTTTAATAAGCAAGCAGCATGGACTTAGCACTTTCATCACGCGCTCCTCATGACAGAGACTTGGCACTTGTCACCAGTGTATTTACTATGATTATATCACAAATAAATGGACCAAAATAGAAAGAAAAAAAATAGCTACTCTATAATGTACTCAAAATACAGGCCGTTATTTTAATGAAGTCAGGATTTCAGCTTAAACATTTAATTGCCTAAAGGAAAATCTAGTCTAATAAACACTGAATTCGGTGCTATGTTGAGGCTCTAATTTGTTATGCAACGGCAGCTGAGAGGATTTCAGTGATAAGAGCTGCACCATGCAGACAGAACAGAGAAGAATTCTGCAGCATGAAGTCTGCCAAAGTTTGCCATTTTTTTAATTCTGAGTTTTTAGGTTATATCAGATTTGTAACCATTTAGCATGATTTCCATACTAAGAATAAGAGAGGAGCCACTAAGTGTCAAATTCCAGGAAGTTCTTCCATACTTTTTAAAATGAGAAATAAATTCCATTCCAAATGTAGCCTGGTGGATCTCAGCAGAATACAGTAACAGTTGGAATAAATCTGTTAACAATTTTCGAAGTTTATTTGCAAGTTCCATGGTCCTAAACCATGTATTTCCAAACATTCTCACTCAGAGATAACCGCAATTTCAAGGAACAGCTGAGGAATGTTAATGATCAATAAAAGAGATTTACTCAAACAGTTCAAAGTTTGGGAGCTGTACTGAATACATCTCCTTCAGAGCTAATTTTGTGTCAGTGACCTAGATTACTGAAATGTCATTTATGGCACCCTAGTTCTCTTTTACATTTCACTCATGAGTGGTCTAGCACAACACAGAATTGACATTTCAAATACTGCAGCAGCAGTTTATTTCCTAAGCAATTATACGACGCACTGATTTCCTCAAAGTAACATCAAACAAAAATAATCACCGAACACAAAACAAAGATGAACAAATTTTGGTGGGAAATTCAGTCTTGTTACAAAGTCCCTCGACAAGTATTGGCACCTGAGTATCATATATACATCTGTTCCTGCCCTGCCATGTTCCCAAAGCAGATGTCACCTATTAGTGTCTGTGTAAACCTGAAACTCCCAAACTGGTACACCATTATCCTCCCTAAGCAGATGGAGATACCGGCAATGCTGCCGTGTTAGGTATTACGTTAACTAATCGCTATTACAGAACCATTCTGGTTCTGTCTTCCTTAATCCTGTTCCTCTGACAAAAAGGAGGAATTATTTGTGTCTTCCACTGCTGTTTATGCCGTTTACTTACAAATAAAGAGGAAGATGATTTAAAACAGTTGGTTCTGCTCAACACTTTTAATAAGTATAAGCTATAAAAATTATAATACACTTCAAGAATGTCGCCATTTCAAAGCCCACACATCTCTTATTCAGTTCTTTTGGTTTATACTTATTTTTAATAAGGATTTGTAAAAACTTGACATTACTTTTAAGAGTAGGTGGAATAATCACACACACTCCACTCAATTTAATATTGGACCCTAAGAAAAACCAATCCTGAGTACAAATACAATCTGACAGTCTACTGAGCTTAATGGGATTGTGAGAATTTTATGTGAAAGCAGAAATCACCAACTAGATTTTAAGTGAATTTAAACTAGAAGTATTGTTTTAGTTACAGAAATTAATATCACCATGTCTAGCTGCACGTGAATTTAGAGAAAACAAACGCTGAGAACTCCAACAGCTCCCTGAATGTGTTTGGTTTCTTAAAATTGTACTTAGCTTGTTTGTTCATTTCCCCTAACAAATTTTCCAGGAACCTTAATACAAAATATATATATAAAAAGACACAGAACTACAGCTAATACCGAGTTTAAAAAAAAATCAAAATATATTAATTTCTGAAAAACGAGCGTCACATAAGAAAGCACACAACTGGCTACAGGAATAGAGTTGGGATATTATGTATAACTTGAAGAAATACATCAGATGCCACCTCTTACTGAAGTGTAAGGAAAAAAATCACAGCTTAAATTAAAGATAGCCATTGGAAAAAAAGAAGCAAAGAGACTGAAGTGAAATCATTTCATTCCACAGCAGTGAGCTGCTTGCAACTCAGACTCTCTGCAGTTCCTGATGTAATCCTTTGTGTGCCTCAAGCTCCAGTGGTTCCTTGAGCCTTCACACAGCACTCCCCACTTCCCCACGTACGTGTGTCCCGTAAGTGTTTGTACAGCAACACAATACCAGCATTAGCCCAATACAAAAACATCCAAGTAGAAAAGTGTTTAAATCTTGTGCTCTATTAAGTTAAAAAGTAATACAAGTAAATGTTTCAGTTAATAAAAAGTCTCTGTAATAACTGTTAATCATTGTGCATTAAGATAACATTTATCATAATAATATCCATTACAATGAATAAGCTGATTTGTTAATAATGTGGATGTCACATGCACTTCAACGGGATTCCTTTATTCACCAACACCACAGCTGTTATTTTAAAGTGCTTCCAAAAACACTAATGCACAATGTTAATCTGAAATCCATACCTTAGTTATTTTCACAAAGCAACCGGCAAGGTTTGTTTAGGAAATTTCATGCCAAGCTTCAGAAGTGTGCACTCTAACCTTCTTCAACACATAATTCAAAATAAACACTTTCTTCATGACAGACGTTTCAAGAGATGAAGGAGTGGAACAAAGGCAGAGAGTGACACGAAGCACAAGTTCTGCACCATTAAGATGAATGGACAGATTAGCTGGAAAATCCATAATGACACGTTGGGCTGGCTGAAGCGGCTCTGTTTATGTAATTACAGCTTTGGGGTTTAAACAATAGGAAGCTCTGAACAAGCCCTTTCCCTTAGCACCCCTGCAGCAGCGCTTGGCCAGTGTTTCGGTATCCCTGTCCATCACTGCCAACCACTGCAATTCACCTGACATCTCATTAAAGGTTTTAAAGCGTCACCTACTGGAGGACAAATTGTTCCTTAGGCAAACTGTTATGGGCCAAATACACTCTTTATGAAAAATGTGCCAATATAACATTCAGGTATATTGCCAGCAATGGCAAAACAAAAGTCAAGCAATGCACTCCCATCCAGCACAGCCAGCCACTCGACCCACATCTCTCGCTTGCCAATAAATAGACTGCAAGACACTGTCTTCTACTTGCTTTAAAAAAGAGCTTTATTCAGCCTGTCTTAGATGCAAAGCCTAACAGTGCAAATCTGTGCGTGCTTTGCTCTGGAAAGAAAGATCAAAGCAACTCTGCATGTAAGAAAGACCACTGCAGGCAAACCTGACTTCTCAGTTCATGTTTGCAGCATCATTAAAGACCAAAATGCAGAGGTGTGCCAGGAATTAAAATCTGACCAAGGTTTTACTTTCAGTAGTGACTTATCATGTCCTGACTGGCACGACGCACATTGACTTACCGAGAGATTACAGGAGGAAAATTATCTACGGAAGTTTGGCAAAACTGGCTCTGTTGGAACAACAGGATCAAGGAAAATAAAAATTGTTTGAATTTGTGCATGAGTGCTCTGCATTGCTCACTAGGAAATCCAGTGAAGGCTGCTCGGAAAAACTGAAATCTTTCTAAAGTTCAGAGTGCCCTAGTCCAAGGTTTGCTGAGCACAGCTTGCTGCAGGACTGCTCTGTGTAGAATAAGATTGAATTACTCACTGATTCTCCATGTTCTTCTCCTTCTGAAAAGGTGAATAATATACTGATAGAGATCAGGCTATGAAACAGAACACCTGTCCTCAACCCAATGATTACCTCTCTTTCTATTTCACAGACACATAATCTCCTTACAGCAAAATCAGCATTAGCTCACGATAAAAGGTAATGTGTGCACAATATGTGCCGAAAATGATAGGAATGCTGGAGAAAATGCTTTAGAGCAACATTTGTTGACTCTCATATTCCTGCGGTTGAATGTGACAATCAGTTTGGCCCTTCTAGTCTTAAACTCCATGAATCCATAGAAAATGAGGAATGGAACAAGAACATCCCAAATAATAGCATTAATCGAAGTTACAGTAATCATATAACACATTTTCAAGTCTGCTTCAAAAAGCCACTCCAGTAGCACAGCACAACTTCTGAAATCAGTAGTCACAGCTCCTGTAAGTGATATCATGGCAAAGGACAGAAGGTCACAAAGAGACAGCAAGTGCAGCCACTCATGCCCAGGTTGCTATACCAGCTACGTGAGAGTTAAGGGGGTACACAGTGCTTCAGGAAATACTTCCATGAGTAATTTTCCTGCACAAGACAGGGAATCCAATACTCAGTCATATCACAGACCAGATCCAAACCAGAATATAAATAACGAAAGATTTTCAAACTTCCTGAACTCACATGCAGCCTAAGTAGCACCAAAACTCACCAAGCTCTTTCCATTGGGTCTGAGGATGCTGTAGGTGCCCAAATGTCAGTGATTGCACAATCAACAACTTCTCTGGTCCAAGCTATGCAGCACTTTGGTTGAGCCTGACCCCTGACTAGCCTAAAAACTAGGCAGAGCAGCACTCCAATGGTAGCTGTGCTCTGTATGTACCTAACATGTACCAATGAAGTTAGGCTCTACTGAAAATGCAGTCACAGCAGCTTTCTTTTTAAAGCATGTTTGTCCCAGAAAAGTAGTATTGCTTCAAGATCCCAGCCAACTTCTCCCTGAAAGCCGAATTTAGCAGGAAGTGAGAGACCTAGATCCAGTTCACTTCTCAGCTGAATGAGGTCCCAAGTGGAACTTCTGCTTTCCAAGAGGGCACCTGAATTTGGACACTTGGACAATCAGGGCGGCAAAAGGATAAAAGCAAGCAAAAGATGTACCTTGCTTTGGCCGAGTGGTGAGGGAAGATCTAGGTCCTGATGTCTACCTTCAAGATTATTTTAATTTTTACTGTTTCACAGAAAGTTCAAAACCAGAGTTGCAGCCCCATTACAGGTTTTGGGGTTTCTTTAAAAAGAAAAAAAATACAACACAAATTTAAACTCTTCAGCTGTATCATACATCTTCTGAGCATGTGTTAGGATTCTGGGCAGGGAAACTTAGGTTGCTATAAAATCCCAGCAGTCAAAGAAGCTGATAAATATACTTTGCAATGTGATTATACTGAAAGAGTTTGTTCCAGTCATACAGGACTCTTGACTTGACATTCCAATTAAAAAAAAGAAGTGACAGAAAACATTTCAGAGCCATATTTTGCTATTAGTTCAAGGCCATGTAGAATTTTCTTTTTCTAAGATGAAGTGATTGGAAAAAATGAAATTTCAGCTATAGCAGTTCCTTGTATTTCCTATAATTTACTTTCATTTCTAGATTAGATAAAAACTTTCCAAATTCATGAAAGCAAACTCTGTCATTTCAATGAATACATAGTTCCTCATCTCCAGCATTAACTTCACAGTATTTCCTGCTGGGCATTTTAAAAAGGAAAAAAACACTAAATGTCAAAATTGTAAAAGATCAGCACTTCTCACTAAAAAAAATTAAAAAATCAATTCTTAAGAGAGCTTGCTAAAGCTCAGGTTTATGCATACCAATACCAAATTACTTCTCACAGCAAAGTTGTCTGTAAAACACACTTTTTTTTTTATGATAGGAAAAATTTTTCTGCTTTTTTGGTCAGGGTCCTGAGAAACAGATATTTGGCCTGACTGTGCAGTCCAGAGCATGACCTGATCATCTGCACAGCTTAACAAAACAGGGTACTTTCTCACCATCAAAGTGCATCCCACTGAAAGAGCTATTGATCCTCCGGGACTTGTCAGGAGCTCCAGTTGCTCTCCTGGTGCCGAATCCTGCAAAGGAAGGAATGCATTTCCACTGAGGGGACCCTGCCAGCACTGAGTTAGCATTCGCACTTGGACCAAAGCAGCTGGGAACGGGAATCAGTCTTTCAAGAATAAAGAAAAGTTGGCTAGGAGTTGATGAAATGGCACATTAAAATGCCCATTTGAAATAGATAACTAAAAAACCTTGGGGCAACATTGCCTTCAGTAGCTTGACTAAATTCTTTTGCTCCATTAACAAACAAAACTCAGCTAAAAGCAAAAAAAGTAGGCAACAACTACTTAAAATCCATCTAGTACTATAAATGGTGACCTCGTTTTGATTGCTGCCAGGTAGGCCAGGCCAGAAAAAACAAGCAATTTCCTTTTCCCAGTTCAAAGGAATCTGAGCTACGAGTTTGCAAAAGGTGCAGCAGGAAGAACCTCACACTTGAGTGTCTTGAACTTAAAAATGCAGTTTAAATTTGCTGTTGTTAAAAAAAAAAAAAGAGAGGTATCTGTAAGGCATACATTCAATATTCAATGGATCTGGCCACGGAATCAACAGTGCCACCAGTTCCCAGGCCACTTGTGCAGCAGAGCGTGGAAGAGGGCAGCTTGTTAAACTTTCCACTAGTTTAAGAACAATCTGCTCTCCAAATCGAATGAGTACTCTCAATGACGCTATCGATTCAGTCCTCTGTGTATTTATTTGCTTTTAATTAGTAAGGTCTGCATCATACACCACTGCTACAAGAAGTTATTGAAAAGAAAGCAGTAATAGGGCTTTTTCTTCTTAGTTTGTCATTTACACCATTTGAGACTGAATGTAAAAGACAGCCATCCATTTTCATATGATTTTGTACTGATGTAAATAAATGCAAATGTTTCAGGTTAAACAGGCCTTTAAAGACATTATAAATATTTTTCTGAAAGCATATGATGCTGAGCATTTACTTCCATTCCTCCCCTCCACTAATCTATTATTCCCACACAAGGAGATAGGAATCAATATAAACTTTTCAACAAATTGTTTTTATCATCTTTTGTCTTGGTGAGCAACTGTACCCGCAGCAATGCCTATGCTCAGTTCTGCTCCTGAGAGGAAATGCACGAGTTGAATTTAGTTACAAACAAACTTTTTATCTATACCACCTACTCAGTGCCACTGCACTGCATAGGGTTTGGTTGTAGTGTTCTGTCCCATCTTTCACAGTCTCTACCCTAAAGGATCAAATTCTGAGAATGCTACTAAGGACAAGACATGGTTTAACATCTCTGTAGCTACTGCTGACTTCTTTACCTTAGTTTTTCTCTATCACCAGAAGCATGGTACCACCAAATGGCTGGAAAAACCAGTCAGAAGAATGCCAGCCGTTAGACAGTGCCATCAAGCACTGGTTAATACTGTATTTATAGAACACAGCTTAATGTAAATCACCCTTCAGACATATTTAAAATTTACCTTTTTACAGAAACTTTTCACTACATGTCTGGATGAGGCCCTCCAAAATGCCTTAAAAATTCTTATAAGGAGCCAGGAATTCTTGTGGTTTCATTCCAGTTCTGCTACTGACTTGTTGTGTGGTCTTGGACAAGGCACTTATCCTTCCTCTGGTTTTTATTTCTTGCATATGGTGATATTAACATGCAGTAGAAACTAAGGCCACATCATATGTGAAGCTGAGAAAACAAGCTGACATAGACAGCAAAAAAACCTCACCCAACCCAACCTTAAATATATTTATCACCATAAATGCCACTTTCAGCACTGAAATCATTGCTCCTTGGCAGAATTACTGTGACAAACAGAGAAAGAGAGCGAAACCCAACAGCTACTATATGTTATTTACCTGTGCCCACTTTCTTACTCAGTAGTGTCTTGACATGTATTTTCCTACCTTTCTCACCCAGGAGAAGCATACATCACCAGAAGTTACCTTGGAGAAGGTGATGCATTGCAAGACGACGACTCTTTCAGCCCAAGGTGTATTTTTTATACACCATTCATTTTTAAATTCCACTGCCTAACACCTTCCTCTGAAGAAGAAGTAGCAGCTTGCATTTCATTATCAAGATGTTCAGCAAACTGACAGCACTACCCCCAGTGCCAGCAAACATTTTTTGACCTTTTAGGCCAGAAGACAAGGCTGCAGCATTCACATGGAAAATATACGTGCAATGTCTCTAATTCCCGATCTCTGCATTTTACTGTAGATAGTACTTATTTAAAATATTAGTCACCAGTCATATGCTGATTTTTCAATGTTAATAAAACTCAGTACAACTAAGTTTCCATTCCTGACTTTGACAAAACATGATGTGTTCTGGAGAGCCAGTACAGTAAGTGACCTGAAGATGTGGGGACAAGAGCTATCACAAACATGCAGTGTACTATTAATTTCTGAGAGTGCCTCAAAGAGCATAAGTGACACATTACAGGACCAGGATTTGGCAAAATGGCTTCTGAACCTTTCTGAATCCTACCAGATGCTGCTGAGCAAAGGGCTCTGGGGTCCTCCCTGAGAGACAGTTCCTTTCCAAACAAGGAGAGTCTTGCAGACCTTCTTCTGGGGAAAAAGACTTTTGTGCCATACTGACAAGAATTAGACTTCAAAAAATTTCCCACTTTGCCCAGGGATGAAATAGATTTAAAAGAAAAACAACAAAGAGAATCAGCCTCAAGCTGTCAAGTAGCTGCAGGTGGACACTTCGGTGTCAGCCCCAGATGTAAAGAGGACCAAAGCAGAGACAGGGAAAGATGGGCTCCTGAATAGTCCAGGAAATGTCAGTTCTCATCTAGGCTACATGAAACTTTCAAGTGAAGCTTTGTTTTGCACTAGGTTTTTTTTTAAAGTAAAACTTCATTGGATCCACTAAAAGTACCTTCTGAAGCCACGAAAAAAAGTCTCCTGTCGGGTCTTCCAAATGAGAAAGCAGGCAGAGTCATGAAAACCATTCAGGGAATCATCACAGCATTTAGATGCATATCACATAATAAGCAGTTTACTTTCTAGATCCTCCACTACAGCAAAATTGACACACAAGGCTTCATTTAAATCATGCCCGTCATACTGCGAGGAGTCTCTTTAACCTGCAAAGGTCAGGGATGGTCTCTCAGCTCATTAGAATTAACTTAACACACCCCTCAGGGAAAAAGCTGCTTTTTTTCCCCACTGAAAATTCTTACGTGCATAGATAACTAGCTATTTTTATAGAAATCGTGAAAAAGAATCACATCTGAGATGTCATAATTTACCTTAAGGTCCATGAAGCCTGGAACAGCAGTGTAACAAATTATTAAGGTAGCAAGAAGGACAAACCGTATTTCACACTGGCAGTTCTAAAGAGATCAATTTTTATTCTGCCTAAAAACCCCCCTATAGTTCCCTGGAAAGCCAGCTGGGCAAAGGGACTCATTTTATTAAAATTTCCAAAAGAAGAATAGTATTGACACTTAATTGTTAAGAAAATATAAAATGATATGGCTTTACTATTACTGACAGGATTTTGCAGCTATTATAAACCTTTCAATTAAAACATAAATATGAAAGTAAATGTTTGTCATGAAAGATGTGTATTATGCCAAAGAAAGTTCATAGCATCTATAATGATTAGTTCTCAAGGGAAATATGCCCCATTTTTACATGATAATCATATTCATCAACTCTGTGTTGTGAAAAAAGCATCTAAAAACCAATTTCATCATGGCTATTATTTTAATGATTATAACGTTGCAGTTTTAATATAAAGGAAATACATCCATGCATTTAAACATTTAGATTTAAATATTTCCAGAGTTGGGGTATGTACATTTGGTCTGTTTCTTCTGCAGCTAAAACATCTGTTTGGGAAAGACACGGCAACCTAACACCTGCTGCTCAAAGCGATGCCCTGGAATTGCCTTCATTTTCTCAGATAGAGCATTGCAACAAACTCATTTTGCCTGAGAGGAACAGAGCTTAAGGTTCCACAGCCCTTTTTATCTTTAAAATACTCACCAAATATCTGCATTTTCCCTAAACACATCTGTGAGATAGGTAGATGCAGACACTGGGTGTTCTGGGTGTTTGGGTACTTCTGCTTTCAAAATGTCGTTATGCACTCGAATTTATTGTCTACTGCACAATTCAGTGGCATAGAAGAACAATGCAATAGATTTGGGGGTTTTTTTGTTTCTTTTTTTCTCTTTTTAAACATACAAGTAAGCCTTTTGTTTACAGAAGGATGAGAAATGGAGATATCAATTTAAATTAAAAGGGATACCTGTGACTACTGTCCAAATTAAAGTGCAAACACATTACTTCTCACATTTAACTTCTGTCTTCAGGAAAAAAAGCTGCCATGTACAGCAAATCACAGAATCACTGAGGTTGGAAAAGACCTCTAAGATCATAGAGTCCAACCATCAACGTGCAATCCAGTCACCTCAGGGCCTCATGAATGCACCCTGATTAGAAGGTTAACGTTTGATGCCACCTTGTAGAGGCTGTAACCCATGATAAAAATGAATAAAACCAAGCCTATGACAAGGCCACTTTATTTTGAGCAAGTGTTTTAGATGACAAAGATTAATTTCACCCTCCTTGAAAGTTTATATTGTAACTGAGCTTTTTCACCATTGCATCTCTGGCTGGAGACTTTCTCTGGGCAAATTTGTTTTGTTCAGAAATGGCAAAAAGAAAGAGGCAGTAACTTCTCCTGCAGAACTGACCTAACACGATGCATCTGCCACCCTCCTGCGCCCCCCCCCCCCTTCGTTCTGAGATTTCTGTACATCAGCTACTGGCACTCCTTTTGTTTCCCTCCTGCTTTCAACAGGGCAAAGTTAAGTTTCATAAAGAGCAAAGTGTGCTAATTCAAACAAAACACAGGACAGCAGTTCTTCTTGGGCAGTAAAGTCCTGTCTGCATATTTTAGCTATTGCATAATTGTTACCTTTAGCTCATAAACTTCAAGGTCAATTGAAGGTCAAGGGTAGGTGTTTAGCACATGAAATCAGAAATATAAGATATAAGAAGCATACTTTATAAATCACAGTATTTTCTTCTCATTTGTCTATTTGTGGTTTCGTTGTTTGGTTTTTCTCCTTACTATCTGGTAGTTTTTAATCTGCCTTCATAAGATGTACATTTATACTGTATTTTCAAGCTAAAAGTATAATTTATGTACTTGGAATGCAGACTAACATACTTCTATGCTCCAAATTGGACTATTTCCCCTCTAACATCCACATCAAATGTTGTAAGTTTGCTGAAGAGCAGGACCCAGCCACTAAAAGAAGACAGTATTTATTCAGAGCTGGTATCTAACAGTGGAGGAAATTTATGCAGGACAACTTCAGTTACACAGATTATTACAAATAATTCTCCCACATGGAAAGCCATGATAAAGTTTACACTTAATTCAATGAAATAAAATTGAATTTATATTGCTCTGGCTTGCTTCTACATGTGCATCCTGGCACTAGCAGTAATCAATAGGATAACTTTTCCTCTTAGAAATAAATATTCTCATGGATATTTTACTTCATGTAGGAGAGAAGCATGCTATAAAATGTTAAGACTATATAATGTTAAGAAAAACATATGAAGATAATGGGAAGAATATTAAAATGTGCAAGGGAGTTCACAAACTAAACAATTACTTATTTCTTTGCTGACTTGAGTCTTCACACGGTGGTAGTTCAAAGTGGTGACTGGTTCTGCACTTCCTCCTGCTTGCATGCTCTCAATAGCAAAGACATAGCAAATAATGTCATTTATTTCCTTCAATTATGTTACAAAGCACTAATTTGCACCCAGGGAATTAAAGGCTGCGACGGTAGCTTGTGCATCACTCAACAATCCAACATTTACAATAGGACTCAGGAGCACGCAGGAGGAGGGAAAAAGTAATTTACTCAGTGTTCTTTAATTCTTTGTGGTATAATGAGAGTACCTCATGATTTATGGCTAAATAGCACATATATTCTTCTCAGGAGAAAAGCCTTTCATAACCTGCTCATTTCTGTGGCACTCAGGAGTTGCGAGATCCGAGTCCACTCGTAAATGTGGTGTCCTGCTGAAAGCTTTTCAATTAAAAGTAGTTCTATGTGGTGCTGTGTTTTCAAACCAAGGCTTAAAATGGTAAATCACCAGAGTTAAAAAAAAAAAGTAAGTTTAATGATAGTACATAAAATTAGTTACTTGTCATTTTCTAAAATGGGATCATATATTGTTAATTAAGCATTCTTTTCCTGATTTGATTACATAAAGAGTTGGTTTGCAACACAATAGCATATGAAGGTCAGTAGGGCTACAGGAGTAATCTTATATGCTGTAACAAATCCAATAACCATCAGGGTATTTGGTTCGTAGAAATAAAGTGTTTCTTAAAATATTTTGCTGATTTGCTAAGGTATTGGGAGACATTTTGCTGAGTGCGTACCATGACATTCCCAGAAGGAGATCTATTATATAGTGAAGTTGTCAACAAATATGCTCGTGGGATAAAAGGCTGGCACATACAAAATGAAGGGTTTATGAACAGGTTGCAGGAATTGGGGCGCTAAGGCTAGAAGAGGAAAGGTAGAGGGGAGTAGAAGGATGAAACTGCTTTCTCACCCACTAATTCTATTTATGGAGAAAGGAAAGAAAGATGAAAAGTAGGATTTTTCCTCATTTGCTGGACTAAACAGAAAAGATAAACATTCACAACTTGTAATATCTTTAACTTTCACAAAGAAGTAAGGCATCAAGGAAACTGTCAATGCTGTATTTCAAAGCTGACACAGATATAATCTGTGGTAGGGAGGGGAACATCTTCTCATTTTCCCCTGAGTATAGACAAAAGCAGAATGCACACACACACCCCCCCCCCTCCCCCAAACTGCTGTGCCAGGATAGCGGGGACCCACACACAGCCCCCTCCATCATCCAGCACACATCGCTGCTGCACGCTCACCTCCTTGAAACATCATGGTCCAGAGTGATGAAGTTCAACATGCAAAAAACTGTGAAATATGTTTTTGAGTAGTATAGGCGACAGTATGTTTAAACCTCAAAATAAAAAATAGGCATAAATACCATATCAGAAGGAAAATCAGTAAGTTACACTAGGACACAGTTTCAACTTCATGTAAGTTTGCCATTGCAGTTGTAAGGAAGAATTCTGGCTCCCTCTAGAGGTTTCTACCGGCCCTTTTATAAAAAGTATTTTTTAACGTATCCTATAAAAAACTCTTTCACATCCTTGTAACGAGAAGAACTATATGATTCTGATAGAACTAGACATGCCAATAACACATTTTACAATTTTGGTGAAGAGATTATTTTTTTCCTGCTGTGTGGAAAGGGTATCAGGTACAGTAAGCCCACCTTTTCTTTACCCTAAGAGCAAAAATTCCACATGCATTTGTTCTAAAACCACAATCTCCTGATTGATTGTGAGAAAATATTTCAAACCAAAGCAATTTTGTCCACATCTTTATGGTCAGTAACCTCAGAGCCAACTCTGATGTGAACCATCACTAACTATTTTTTCTTTAAGTACAATCATCTGTCATTTATGCATTTCATCACTTCCAGATTTTGTTCTTACTATTATTCTGAATAGTGTTACACCACCATTATTTATTTATTTTTTATTTAAAATTACAGCCTGTATTTGTATTTGGAACCTATCAAACAACATCAAGCAAAGGAACAAATTGCTTCGTTGTAAATCCTAAAGACTTACTCAGTTGCATCTCAGCTGGAGCTTACACACTGCTAGCACATAAGGAATAAGCTCATCACTTTAAATTAAGCCAAACAGTAACTTAAGAAAAACTAGCAAGAAAGAGAAACAATAGGACTGCTGTCTGTAGTCTGATACGAAGCATTTCTGCTCTGTATATGCAAAACAAGGTAACAAGGCCTAAAAATCAGTGTGCCTTTTTCCATTGCCTTTATTATGCCACATTTTGCCTCTTACAGATTTCAGATAAGACAGGGAAAAAATCCCTCATTTAAAGAAACTCTGAAGTTGTGTTATTAGGCCCTTTTTGACAATTACAGCCAGGTTTCGGAAACATAATTTCCCTGAAGAACATCTGTGGACTAAGCCTGGCCTATTTGTATGAATCCCATGCAGAGCCAATCCGTTCAGCTCCAGGAGCTCAGCGTGCTTTGCATCAGGAGCCAGGCAGGAGGCGAGGGGGCACTTCCCGCACAAGTTTAAAACAGAACTAAGGAAAACCAGCATCAAACCCAGCCAGCTAACACAAGCCATAAGATTAAAACCAACGTCAGGTAGCAATAATTCTGTCCAAATGTATTGCCCAAATGTCTCTAACTTGCTTATTTCATATCTAATCAAAAGTCTGGAAGCCCATCCAGTCTCACCGCTGAAACGGGGGCACAAAGCAAGTCAAGAAGCAGCACGGCAACAACAAAGCCATTGCATGCGTGCCCGCTACACTTCGGGGGATTAGCAGGGGGTCAGGCTCCCATGGCCGCACCTGCAAAGCTCAACACTCTGACATTAGTTAATATCCTGCATAAATCATATTCCTTCTGTTTTAAAAGCTAATAAATAGCTGTGCATGTGTCCTTTGACCTGCAGTGCTGGGAAACCCATGCAGTTTATCTTCATGGCAATAGGCTACATTCAGCTAACCCACTGCTGCCAAGGCGTCTCTCTCTGCTGCTTTAAGGAGAAGTGAAATTCAAAGAGGTTATACCCATAAAGATTTTATTTTTTTTTAATCCTTAATAAGTGGAAGGGACTTTAAGATGTGTGAAATAAGGAAATTTTAAAAAACATAGTAGACCATATACATGGACTATACAGCAAGAACTACAGTAAGAAATCACTCATAAGACATTTATGGTATAATATCAAAAAAGAAGTCCTAACCATAACTCCGAGTCAGGAAGCATATGAGCTTTTGATCTTATTTCATAATACATGGAGAGAGATGAACGACTTTTTGCCTGTCACAGCTTTTATACCCTACTTAACATTTCATTTAAATTCAGGCTCAGATCTCAGTTACAGGTTCAGTCTATATGACAGACACTATAAAAACAGTTACTTATCCTTTACCAGAAACTTCCAAATACAAAATATATAGACACATTTGCATAAAAATAATATTTTTAATATACAGAATAATATTAACGAGATAGAACAGTTACTACACCTATTATTATTTACCAGACCTTAAAAATGGCAATAGTTTCTGAAATTGCTTCTCTACTTGGAGGATATGGTTAAGAAGTGAAGAAATACTTAATGGAGGGAGTATAAAAGAAACACATCACATTGAAATAATCTGTTTGCTTTGAACTCTAAGTTTACAGTATATCCTGGAATTCAGTATCTTGTGAACCATGTATCCAGAAAAACATCTCTTTGAGAGAGGTGGGGGGACAGGTCTGGTGGGAGGTTCGGGGATTTTGGGGTTTTTTTCAAGAAACCACACCAAAAATGTGGTGTAGGCACACAAAATAATTATTCTGCTATTTTTACTATAGTATACTGTAAGGACATGGAACACTGCCCTAGCTAAAGGTAGAATCATTTTATGACACCTAAGAAATTGTAAACAGCCTCACATACTAAGAGATTCTGACAATCCAGACAGGCAGAAACAGAAAAAACCCAACATTAATTGTAATAATCAATTCCAGTGATGTGTAATGAATACATAATATGTTTTGATAAAAGGGTGTTTCTCTCATAGCCAGAATATTTATGGAAATATAACAGAAATAATAGAAAATATGTAATATGTTATATTAAGTTGAAGAATAAAATTAGTTAAGAATTACAAATAAAACTAAAAAGCTGCTTTAAAAGTCTAATTCTAGCTTCTTTTCAAACTGATAAACATGTCTATTAAGAAAGAAATATCATTTATTATTTCTATATAATGATGCTGTAAAAAAATTAGAGATTGCATATGCTACATAATGACACAAATCAAAGTGCAGAAACTGCACAAAGTACCACCACAGCAAGAGTCACATTACTATAATTCTGAAACCAATGCATTAGAATGTCCACACTAACCAATGAGAATTCAGCTTTCTTAGGAAAATACAGCTGTGAAAAAAGACTGGAATAAAATATATCTGGGTTTCTTTTGTGCATGGGATTTAATTACCCTTTGAAGTTCAGTAATCTGCACTGTACTCCAGGACTATCAAAGCCCCCTTGCACAATACCTTGGTTCAGAGTGGCATCACAGTGCAGGGCTTATAGGGAGGGACCAGAACAAAGGAGGGGAGCACAAACCTGAGTGTGATGCAGAATCCCGAGAGATTGGGTATGAAGAGGAAAAATGACCAGACTGCAGGATTCTTGGAATGCAAATGCAACTTTCTGAGTTAAACACAACACCGTCCATTTTCTCTTTCAGTAGATAAAAGACAGTATATGTAAAATACAACCTTTCATTACATCACTAAAACTTACTTTGCTCAGTCAAAATCAACTTAATGTCACAGACTTTTTTTCTTCCTACTTTTCTTCTTTCCCTCTACATAATTTCCTTTAAATTAGATCGAAAGCAAAGACTCGATACAAAAATCTGGTTTAGCACAATGAAAAGCAGAAGGATATCTGATAACCTGAAAATCTCAAGCTAGCTTCAGGCATGAGTGGGTTTTAATCGGAATTTGGCAACTGAAATGTATTTGCAGCAGTCTATATGAATCAGCTCAGATGGTGGTTTTACTGATAAAAATGAAAAGAGCAGCAGACATGCAAAAGGTTCTCTAAGGCAAAAGTAGTGGGACTGAGTATCGGCTTTTTCCTAATACTCTTATTTGAAGCTAAAACTGACAGAATTCCCTCACCCCAGTTTTATAGAAAGACTTAAAAGAAAAAAAGTAAAAAACCAAACCAAACCACAAACAACAAAAAACCCCACCCAACAGGACTGTATCTGGCAGGAGTTTTTCATTTAGAACTTGGTTTGCCAAGTCTATTCTTGTATAAGCTAAATTTAGGTAACTAATAAACTAACCTAGAAGATGAGCAGAAAGTCTAAGATGACTTCTTTTTCCATAAGTAGAAATCAATTTTAATTCAGTACTGTTTAGGGGTATAGTTTATATGAGCTCACTTGGTTCAAGACTATGTTTTTGATGGATATGGCCTTCTGCTTGTTCAGCTGTACAAAAGAGGAATGTGATCCATGCTGATGGTGAAAACGAGTAAATAAAACTCCATACACTGAATCTTACAGAATTTATGGCACCCACTTTGGACACAAATTTGCAAAAAAAGTAAAATAAAATAAATTAAGCAGCATTGCAACTCCTGATCCAAGATGCAAAGCCAATAAATAATCATCAATATAAAAAGAGAACGGAAGGAATTTAAAAAAAAGAACACAAAAGCCCTACCCTACACACTACAGATTGTGTACCGCATTTTTTCATCTTCAGAATTTAATTAGCCCAAAAAGAGTATTTCCATTCTTCTCTGTAACACACATTGTCTGTGCATTCAGATAGATATGTATTTGGCAAATATGATAAACTATAAAAAACAATAACACCAAAGTACTTTACATTTTGTTTTCTAAATAGTACAGAAACTCACTTGGACTGCTTTGAGCAAATGGTATGTTCTTCCTGGCCTAACACATGGGAGTACTTAAGTAAAGCCTTCTCTATTTCAGTTAGTTACCTCCATCACTTAACCAGTCTGACCAGTTCGGACTTGCTGGTTCCTGCCAGGTTCTGAAAGGCTCTGCAGCACTACCAGGGACCCAAACGCAGAGCAGAGACTGAGGAGCTGCAACCTGTGGCTTGTTCTCACCACACCTGAAGCACTAAGGATGGTTAATATGGTGGCCAAACTGGAACTTTATTTGAAAATACTCAATCGAGCACTGCGGCCAGCAGAGGGACACGTAAGGCAGCAGCAGTCGTGCAGCTATGCAGTCATAAGGAATTTCTATTCCAGAGGGTAGCTTTGGGATGGTTGCAGAGAGTTTTGCACTGCATGTACCCTTCCCAAGGGCTTCCCATTGACTGCATGCAGATCTTTAAATGCGCTGCCCAACAAAGAGATCTCCTTCTGCTGTATTTTCTGAAGAGGGTTGCAGTATAGAAACCCTCTTACTACCAAAATAAAACACTTGAGTCCTGAGACAATAACTATCGTGTTTCCTTGATATTTGCAATGTTATTCACAGAACCACAGCTCAGCACTTCACATAGAGTACCTCTAATTACTGTCCTCCTTTTCTGGCATGATACTCAATTCATAGCACTCTTGACTTAGAACACTGCTGAAAAGTAATAGAAAAATTGTTTAATAATCACTATCAAAGGCAAATTGCACTCAGAAATACTTATGCTGAATGAGAACCAAATATTATGCTTGTAACAAGGTTGCTAGTGAAACTGTAAGATCACCACTGTTTTAGGAAAGGAGTCTTACAAAGGCAGAATGGACTTTCTAGCTACCTGCTTGCAAGCACAGCCCAGAACATGCTCTTCCTCTTTGGAAACAACATCATCTTCACAGCATTAAAAAAAAACCAACAGATTTTAATATCAGGAAAATATCACTTCTTAGAATTTTTGTTTTAATAAATACCAACTGTAAACTGCATCCTGCACTGGTATTTACCTGGACACTGGAATTTACCCAAACAGCCACACACAAAGTGCTTCAAGTAAAGTCTTCAAATACCAGGGCACCTGACAGCGACTTCAAAGTACTTTCACATTTTGGGGTCACACTAGAGAAAACTGCCATTTTGTGCAAAAGAGGGATAAATGACAAAGAGAGGGCAGCAACAAGGTACAGGCTAGTTTGTGATTTTAACCTGTTGTAAATGATTTGTAATTTGTTCTTACTATTTTCACTGTCACGAGTATTACCAGACTTAAATATTAAACACTCCCTGGTACAACTCATAAATAATAAAACACCACAGTGATCCCATGCCTAATTTCCATCAGAAATATCCTAGAGTAATGCCATAGTGAGTTCTAGCAACTAACCACTTCTGACCAGATCCTTGCTCGATGTAAATTGGCTAGAGAAAATTTAGACGAGATATGAGCCATGTCTTTGACATAAAACTAAAGAAAGTTCCAGACATCTGCCTCAACAGGATTTTGTTCAAAAAAAACCACTCCTACATACCAGTTATAAATATACAGAAGGTTATATATATTTATTCTAGAAACATATATTTGATAAAGATGACCGTCTCTGCAGAATAAAATGGAAAAGTTTGTTAGTTGGAATGTGAACTGTGAAGTGAAAGATGATGCAGACAGCAATTTGTTAGATCAGGGCTTGTGTTCAAAGGAAGGACTACAGCAATGCAAACAAATTGGGAGGATCTGGCTTTTTTTTTTCATTTGGATATTTAATAAAATACAGAATTGTGCCGTCTGTACGTAAAGCAATGTAATTTAACTGTCGGCGGCTGTACTTACACCCCGAGCATCAACTGCCCACATCCATATGGTACTGAAATCCTGCACAGCCTTCAGTTCCCCACATGCATGGGTCTGTACTGTCTGAGCTTTCTCTCACTCCAGAAGGAAAAGCAACCCGTCCGTATGTGGGGTCGGTTCCAGCCGGGAGATGGCAGCAGGAGGCAGAACGATTACAGTGGTTCCCTCATTTATTTTGTGTATATGCTCTTACGGTCCTAAGGTCAACATTCACAAAAATATCAAAATACTGGGGGAGGGAGGAGGGAAAGAAGCATTTTTCAAGGTCACAATATTTACAGTTACACTGAAGTAATATTTGTGGTTTCTGATACTGCTAATTCAACAGTATGAATGGCAATTTAAATTAACAGAAGAGATGATACAATTATGGTACCTATGGCAATCTATGACTACTAGTAGTAAGTGTGGCTGCTGTTTTACCAGTTGCCTTCATGCCATTTAGTTCTCTGGAGTCAGTAGTGCAAACTGCCCATCTGGCAGTGCCATCACCACTGCTACGGATGCTGCCACTTCCCTTGACTCCGCTGTCAGGGAAGTGGCAGAGCGGTCCCATCTGTATTGTTAATGCACTCCCTGAAGGGGGTTCTCACCAGTAACAAATTTCCATCCAATGCTACTTATGCCATTTTCTCAGACTTGTGCCTGCATCTAACCCATTTTCTCGTGGAGGAAAAACAGGTATAATTAGCACATGTAAAAAAAAAAATAATTAAATATTCAGTGAATATTCAATGACGCCTTAAAAAAATATTGCATACAAACATATTAGAACACATTCCAAAAGAGTAATGATGGCATCAAAAAGCAGGGCAGAAGAGTAAGCAAGTGAAAGACTTCTGGTACTATTAAGAGACCTTCGTTAGAAGGAGCTATGGCATGGATGGAGTCCGTATTAGAAGAGATTTTGGAGATACAAGGGGTAAAAGGGCCCACATTATGGTATTTCCCATAGATGTACTGAAACAAATTGCAAGCAAAGGAGGATGAAAGGATGGCACTTGACCATTGGGATAATGGAGAAGTCTTTCAAGTGGAGGGAAGTATTTTGTCTCGTTTTGTTTTATTTAACATACAGAAATCTTCAGAAATATTTACACAAACATCAAAAAATGCCTAAAGATAGGAAAAAAAGAGAAAGCAAGCTAAGATGAGAGTGGCAGTTTAGGTTAGGCTATAAAGCGGGAGAAGTCAGGAGATGAAGTTTAGAACACATGGGAGCGGCTGGAAATCACTTTAGGAATGATCTTCCAAAGTGGCTGGAAATAAAAGATATGCAGAAAGAAGAACATAAGGGGGATGAAAAGAGAGGACTGGATGTCATCCGTCTTTCAGGATATTAAGACCTTGGCAGAGGATAAAAACGTGACAATGGAAATAAAAACAGGGAATAAACACTCAGCTGTAATGTCTGGCAAGTTCTTCTCCAGCAAATATTTTCCAAAATTAACAGGAAGACATCAAACACTCTGTGCCCATCGTATCTTTGCTTTTCTTCTCAAAACAGTGCCTACCACTGCAGTAGAGGCACTGCTACCCCGTGTCTTCCCATCGCCCCAAGCAGCCAGAGCCCTGCAGGCAAAACCTAACACAGGTTCTCCGGTGCGTTGGGGGAGCCTTAAAACGTGTAATGTAATAGCCAGACAGCATAAGGCCTGACAGTGACTCTCTGTCCTAAAAGCCAAAGAGATTAAACTATTAAATAAACAAATACATTGGTATTGGCAGCAACAGGTTTCAGGGAGCTGAACTTAAAAAAAGCTTGAGAAGTAATTTTATTTTCAACAACATATTAATGCAGCGAAATTTTCCAAATGTAAATATTCTGAAACATAGAGTCTCATAGAGAACTGACATTTTTTCCTTTATTACTACCATATTATGACTTTATTTTGAAAAGGGATTTAAAAGTCGCTGAAAGAATCTTCACAAAACCTCAGGACTCCTTTCTTTCTTTTCTTTTCCGTACATTAAGCTCTTTTAAACAAAGCAAGATGAGATATGCTAAGAATTTATCTCCACGTAGTCATTTCAGAGGGAATCAAAATTTGAATAGGATACGAAAAGCTACTTAAAAGAAGTGTTTGTGAATTTTCTCAGGAGGGGGGTAATAAGACAAAAATAAAGAAACTGTATCTTTGATTACAGTGCACTGTGGGCTTAAAGCTAAGTAGGAGAGATCCTAGTTAGTAAACATCATCTCACTCATTCTTAAGAAGCTTAAGAAATGCCATCACCAGAATACTTGACTTTGTCTATTGGAATAACTGAAGTAACACTTACATGTTAAACTCATGCTGTAAGAAGGGCTAATCCAAAAACTGTTTTCAAACTTTTAAAATCAAAGCATCCTACTGGCATGGATATTTCTCAAGTCTCACCTTCAGATCATCTGTGAAGATGCTGTTACGATGAAGAGGGGAAAAAAGGGGAAAATCTTTTTTTGTAAATTTGCAGACTTTAGGTGGTAATGAGGAGCCTTAAAAATAATCTCAGTGCTACGGATTTCTTTTAATATCATATCAATACTCATCTAAAGCGCCATCTCTAGGTTCCTCTCTGTTATTTGGCGATTTTGCTGAAGGCTGAAGAAGCATTAATTCCCAGTCAGTCATCTACATGACCACATCCAACATGATGTAATACTTAAGCACAGCCAAATGTCAAAGATTTGGGATAAAATGCTTATTTCTCAGACTAGACCAACAAACTCTGAAAAGGAATCAAAAGGCAGAACTTCTTTGACATCCCAAGTCATTCAATGAGATCTTGACATAACATAAAAAAACAAAAATCAAAGAAAATAAGGATGGGGAAAAAGGTGGTCAAAAGATGCAGGTGAGCGTAGAAATGTGAAGGGTTTCTCCTTAAAAGCTATTACACCAAAAAGGGATAGTCCACTCATGTGACCCAAGCACTTAGGCAGTATGAGAAAGGCTGAGCCACTTTTATATAACTGAAACGCATAGTTACCTTCAGTAACAAGCAATATAACCATCCACAACTTGACTTTCTTTCAGATAGTGCAGTTATTCACACTGGCATAGCTTTACAGTAATACTGAAACACTGAATTACATAATATCAGTTCCTCTATGTACTTTTTGTTTTCTAGAAATAACTATGTTTTGTAATGCATTCAGCTGAATCTAAAAGGAACTATCGTGAGAAGAGAGAGACTAGCATGGTTAGAAGCAGCAAAAAATTGCACCAAGTTGGTTTTGGTCATTTTCAGTGGCACCCTCCAGCAAACTAACAAGTGAAGAACAATTTTATAAATACATTATATATACAGAAATATGGACTAAATGACACTCGAAAGCTAGCTGTGTTAACTGTTCCACTTCAAAATCTGCACAATATCATCTGGAAAAAAAAAAATCTGAGGGTATTTTTTTTTCCAGGGACAATGCAACTCTAGTCTAAACTTAAGTGAGTAATTCCCCAAGTTCCATTTTGATGACAGTCCTGCACACCTTGACATTTTGTTAGATTCAAAAGGCTGAAGGAAAATGTCTATTTGAAAAACCACTTCATTGCAATGGCTACTCTGATTACCAGCTTGCAAGTACCAAAGGCTACTGCTGCTCAACAGGAGAGCGTGCCCAGCTTTGTGTCACCGCTGGGAAATGCTGCTGGCACCCAGGTGCAGCTTGGGCAGCTTGCAACGCTCTATCAGTACATCCTCACTGCTATACAGTCATCTTTAAGTGGACTGTGATAGCAATAGATCCACTCATTTAACACAGTATTCAGCACATGTTTCTTCATCTACAGGTCTCTGTAAAGGTAAGCAGGAATTTTTAGGCTGCCTGTAAGTGAAGCTTGCCTATGGCCTTACACCTGGTAAGCAGCAAAGGTTCAACAGTGATTTTAAATATGCGATCCAGACACACACAAGTGCTAGCATACCCTAAAGGACTTTTCATTTGCCAAAACACCAGTGTCTATCCTGGCACCTATGTAAGCTTTAAAAAAGATGTTAAGAAGTATCGTCAGAGGCAAGTCTCCGGATACTTACAGGTGAAGGCATGAAAATCAACTATTTCACATTGCTGAAAGATTGTTTCATTTAAAGCAGGTAATTTCTTAAGTGAATCTCCCTGAACACCTGCTTGGAGCGAGCGAAACACCCTTTTAACCTTGTAAGTGCGTTCTTCATGA
The DNA here is from genome assembly GCF_000695765.1 of Mesitornis unicolor. Lineage (NCBI taxonomy): Eukaryota > Metazoa > Chordata > Aves > Mesitornithiformes > Mesitornithidae > Mesitornis > Mesitornis unicolor. The sequence continues at coordinate 48,495 of NW_010195220.1, forward strand.
CAACCAGAAATTTATCTGCAAGTATAAATGGCAGTCTGCGAAAAATAGGTGGCTTCCATATACACTGAGAATTTACATTTTACTGCTAAATGCCAATTTTTCAAAACGTGGCCCATAACTGTTCTTAGAGTGCAACAGCATACTTCAGCATCGCTTATTCTTGAGGAACAAAATCTTTGCGTTGCCCGTTGTAGTTAGTCTGCACTCAGCAGGTTTCATTGTTAGAAAATGGCTCACAGAAAAGATGGAGCTCCGTTTATTTTGAGCTGTGGAATATAAGCTGTAATTGCCTAATTAGATTTGAAAGCCCACTGACAAGCACGATCAAACTCCATTGGAGTGTCTCCTGATACAGGCACGGAAGTGACCCTACAAGATGTGGGAATCTCATTAGTGATGAACAATTAGGAAATACAAAACTAAAAAAGTTTTAATAAACACAGAGTGAATATTACGGTCAATTACAACAGCTGTTGTGATTTTAGGATTTATGACAGATTGATGACTTCGTGTATCTTACGGTACATTTCCTACATACTCACAAGAAACTCCTACAATATACACCAGATTTTTTAAATTAAAAAAAAATAAAGGAGGCAGGGGGGCAAAATCGTAACCCTTGCGTTCTTTTTCGAAACAAAATCATCAAAATCAAAAACCTTTGATTTCCAATATGTAATGTAGCATCCTCTCTCTGATTTTACTTTACACTTCAGAAAACACAAGCAAATTCAAGGACTAACTCAATAAAGGAAATTAGTGCTGTAACAATTAAATTTTGTGTGGTAAACAGACTCAAATGCGAAATACAATATTAAGTACCTCTGCTGCCATTATAGGGCATTTCAGGTCATGGAAAAATGAATCACCTCAGAGGACAAACTACAAAACGGGTGCAGAGAGCAAGAATCAACCTAAAAGTAGCTAACAGGAATCCAAGACAGACAGACAGACACTGCCTGGGTCACTTGGCTCAGTTCTTCACAATTAAAAAGATCAACTTAACACAAGTTGAGTTCCAGGTGGGTGCACACCAAAACTGTGACCAGCCCTTCAGAATGCCAAAAGCCAAAAATTCTAATTTCTTCTACCTTTTTCCAGAATATTCCTTTGAATATTTAGAACTAGTGTCAGACTTTTCACTCTACAGACCATGTGCCTCGAAAGCAACAGTACATTGTAAAGAAGAAAGTGGGAGAAAAAGATAGGGGGATAGGAAGAACAAGAAAGAGAGGCAGGGGGATGAAACAAAGGTGTTGCAGTAGCCTTGTAGAAATTTTATTCGGTGAAACATGCCTGGTGTTCCTTGCAAATGAACAAGGCTCTGTGCTTTAAAGGAAGGAAAAGGAACCGCATTCGTTCCTGCCAATATGACTCAGAGGAAAATTCCTTCCTATCCTAAAAATCAAACCATTAGACTAACCAGAACATGCATGCACGACGTGCCACCTGGCCAAGCCTCTTCAGATCTTGGCGTTTCTTCCCATCTCCTGCTTCAGCGAAGCACCTCAGAGTATCAGCTTCACTGGGCATCAAACCCCCACCATGTTTCTGGGCCTGACTATCGGTTCCCATCCAGCAAAACACAGCACAAAGCCCAGGTATGAACCTCTCCTAACCAGTTCTGATACCGTGCAGTGTGCCTGCTAAGCCAGGCTTTCTAGCTACCCAGCAGTGCCACTGGGGGTGCAATGACTGAGGTCAGGACAAGGAAGGGGCATCAGGGGCAAGCGACACAAGGAGGCAAAAGCCCTCAGAGGAAAAAGTGCACAAGGAAGAGCTGGGGAGGAGGCAGTGGCAGCATGGACATGCCAGCAGTGAGACTGCACTTTGAGATGACAAGTTTCACTTACAGAATGTTTACACAGCAAAGGAGTGGCAGCAGATGGGGAAGTGGCTTTATATCACTCTTTGAACCACAGACACTTTGAGTTTACCCTTTTTCTCCCTTCCTCTCCTTTGTTGTTTTTTTTTGGGTGGGGGGCAGAAAAGCCAACCTGCAGCCTAGCAAGAGAGGCAAAATAAACCCCAAAATTTTCTGCTTACATTGGCCTGAAGATGCTCAAGCAATTACTTTTTCCTTCCTTACACCTCCTACCTGAAAAACTAAGACACAGCACAACTCAGTGGATTCATTCTGAAGCTGAGCAGGCATGTTGATGTCCACTATTCATCCTTCCCTGCTGCTATGTAAATCAACACAACTGTGTGCGACACCACACGTCTCATTCAAAAACCCGTACTGACCTTACTGTCCTACATGAAAGGACACGACTGTTGTCCTTTCAATTGCATAGCTTCCCACATCTTTCTTTCCATGAAATATCCTCTGAGAAAAGAAAAAGCAATATTGCAAAGCAAATGTCATTTACTACTTGCATTTACTGCTACTGCAGCATCGATTTACAGGAGCAAACAGGAAAGTGTCTCCTGTGCTCTGCTATGTGATTTCCAGGAGCACTGCACTGTTGTTCAGCAACTCAGAGAAGCTGACAAAATTCAGAAAAGGAAAAGCTCAATACCTTTGAGGTAAAGGCAAACAGTGCTGGAGACATCAATTTGACAGTCCCAACTACAGAGAGGGTATAGGAAATACAGTATTAGATTGTTATTCTTTTATCTTTTAATCTCATTCCTACTAAGAGCCTTTACAGACTACTTATAGTCATAATTAAGTGTGTTTGGTGTGTCAATGTGCTGCACAATAATTCTACTAACAATTTAATTACTAAAACCTCTTTTTGCCATTAGGCTGTTAACATCTGAGATTGATAACAAAAGCACTGCATAATTGGATGGGGATATTTAAACCGAATGGAATTCACTCATTTATTATACACTTGGCTGCCCATCTAAAATTAGGTAACTAATCTGAATATGAATGATGAAAAATAACAATGAAGAAAAAAAACAATTGAAAAGCAATATAGAGATAAATGCAATGAGCTTTCTCTTTTTAGCTATAAGTGCCATTTATATTCCTAATTATAAAAGCAGCCTAACGTGATTTCCTATTTGGTTTATGACTGCAGGCTGCCAGCAAAGCACATAGTTAATTGATCAGCAGAAAATACTTCCTTTCTTTTAGTTTATGTTTAGGCTTTGATCTGAATTTCTCTTGTGATTTCTGCCAGGATTGTTTGTCGTATGGTAGCAAAATCCATGAGCCACATAGGAGATGCTAAGCTTATATCTAGGCATTTGCTTATGAATAATCTTCCTATAGTCTAATTTACATAATTGTATTGTTTAGTGCATTCTTCCCATGCAGATATATTACTGCCAGTGCAACTGTACTTAAAGTGGTGTCAACGGAGTATGCTTCTGAGAGTTATAGTTTGCATACAGATATCTACTCTGAGGTAAAATATGGCATGGAGCACAAAGCAACGCCTCGGAGGTTATTCAGTTCACAGAACATCAGGAGGAAAATCAGTTTGACTGTATTAACCTATAGGAGTGCAAAACACAAAAGGAAGATAGGGATTTTTTTAGAGCATATATTTCTTAGAGCTTAAGAATCTGTTGGTTTGTTTATCTTTAGGGTGATAATGGATGTAGAATTCAGCCTTTGCATTTGGGACGCTTAAGAATTAAAAACAGAAACTGATAACTAATATTGTGTTTAGAAAGGTTAGTCTTCCACGTCCGATTAAACACACTGGGAAAAGACATCATCAAGAGTTTTTTTAAATAACTGAGTTATTTTATAGGGTTTTGTCCATTCAAAAAACTTAGTTTGCAGAGCTGCTAGCACAAGGATCACCGATTAATGAGGCTATCAATCTGAAATATTATCAGTGTCACCAGAGTACTTCCTGACCTCATTGTACAATACTACACCTGAGTAAGGACCTATAGATTGGTTATCTGTTATTATAAGCTACCCCTTTCTGAAATACCTTCATGCCTCACAATCTTTTAAAGTGTTTCTTCAATATCAGGGAAACTAAGATTCAATACACTGGGCAACAGACTACCACTGATTAACATGCCAAAACCCTTTTGTTGATCTGGTTTAAGTGATTTGAGCCCCTTAATTCTTGATCAGCCCCCAAAGGTCTTCTGCCCTCAGAGAAGCTGGTCCACGCTGATCCCAGGCCAGGGCTGCCGCTGAAAGAAGCATGCCTTAATGAAGAAGAAAGATGCTCAGAAAGACCCCATGAGAACCAACCAACTGACCTCACCTTCCTCTCACATCTTAGGGAAGCGTCCAGGCCCACTGACACTTTTCAAGACTGGGCAACCATGTTATCAAAACTGGGCACTGAGCGCAAGCAACCAGGCTCCCGGAGAGGGCAACAAGATCAGGGCCTTGACATGTTCTGTCCCTGAGAAAGACTGGATAAAATGCTTACTATTCCTCAACCTTGAGGGTGCAAAGTTAAATTGCTTGTGGTTTTCATACGCTTTGATATAGCTCTGTATCTAAGGCAAAGCAGAATTACTTTTAACTACTAATTTTGTTGCACATGCATGGAAAAAGTTGGAAAGCTGAAAGAAATGTGACGTAAATAATTCAGATAGCATTGCAATTTGCACATTTAGAATGTATAATTAAAACATTTCAAAGATAAAATTGTTTACATTACAACCCTAGGCTACTTTCACATGGCATAACATGGAAAATGGCATAGCCTGCCCTGCTTCTGAACTATGTCGGTGTGATGTCAAGCCTAAGTTAATAACCCTGACTTTTCAAAACACTGTATTATTTCAAATTTGGCAAGCAAGTTTGCCAACTATGAGATTTTAAATACAAATCCCACATCCTTTTCAAATAGCCTTCTCACTAGCAACATCTTTGTAAAGATGTTTTAATTATAACCTAATGCTAAAGGTATGAAAACCTAAGTTATTGAACAGCAAGAGTTTAGCATATCAAAGATAAGAAAGGAAGTGCTGTAAAGAATGAGACTCACTACTCCATCCCACTGAGGACACTTAATGGAATATATCCGATTTTTTGAGGAACAGGTAACTTTATGTAATTTGGCAGCACAATATATTACAAAAAAGCAAAATACATTTTCTGGCTGCTCATGGTTGAAGCCAAAGTTCTAAATGACTATTGCAGAACTCTCTTCCTTTCTGTTTCTTAGTGCGTGCATAGTTCTATAATGTTTGTTTCCATATTTTGGTGTATTTCATTTTTATTGGCAAATTTTTCCTCACAAAGGATTTGTTCTTCCTTTTCTTTGTACAAAGGAACCTCTTGGTAGGATTTCTACATCAAAGGAGGTTCTCTGTTTTGAGGACAGGAAGACAACAATTCAAAGAATTCTGATTCTTCATACCAAATAAAAACTTTGTGAGAAAGTGAAAGAAGTGATATTTTATAATACCTCCCTGGGTTTCAAGAGATATCTCGCTGTGTAATGTGAACAAGATTGTATAGTAGCTTCATACAGTGATATGTATCCTCAGTTAATCTAATATTACAACAGACATTCAGATAACTGAAGACTAAATTTTGTGTGATCTCTCACACATACTTTCTTTAAACTCTCAAATGGGGCCATGGAGAGGGAAGGAAAATAACCCCAAAAAACACAAGCATTCATGGATAAACTGTAAAATACTTTGACATTGGAGCAAAACATTCCTAGACCACATGGACTGCAAAACATCCTCAGAATAAACGCTTATATGCCAACATGTTACTTACCTATTTGTATTTCTGCGGCTGCACTTATGCCAAGGAGGCAAATGCAAAGCTCATACTTATTTCAGTCATGTATTTGCTGGAAAGCTAACAGAACATGGGAAAGCCTCAGGCCAGAAAGATTAAAATCAAATACCAAGGGGAAAATCTCAAGTATTTAATGGCACAACACAACTGCCAGTCTCTAGGTAGTCAGACATATATGCACACTACAGCAGCATAAACTAGATTGCACATTTACAGATGTCTGAATATGCTGCTTAGCCACTGGTACTGTAATAAGTAGGACAGAAAAGTTCCCCTGAGTCTTTTAAAAAATGCAAGACTCAGGTCTTTGCACAGACACACGAATGCCTTTTTCTACTCATGTAAAATTCCTGATAACAGACTTACACTGGCAAAGTCTAAAAGGTTTGAATATTAAAATAAATTTCAGGGAGCTGTGATACAGACTACTCTGCAAGAGTGAACTCAATTGAAGTTTTAGCAACTGATCTGAAAGCCATTTAAAACCAAAAACTAAAATGCAAGCACGGCATAACTTCCCCGAGTATGGCAGTACATCTGGGAACAGTTTTCATAAGCAAAGAAATAACCTTCTGCACATCTACTTCTCCTCCTGCTTCTCCTAGCACACTGGTCCATCTCAGCCAGTGAAACACGGTTTTGCCATTCTCAGTGACCAAGGCTCAACACAGCTGCACAAACCCCAGTTATATTCACCCTGCTTGACAGGTCGTCCTCACCAGCCAGATAAAACAACAAAACAATGCAACTGCAACTCTCCAGTGTTTGCTTTATGTCAGGGCTACACTGACATTAGAAGCAAGGGTTGAAGCAAATATAAGAAATTAGTTTGATGTTAAGGCTACACTAATATTTATATTCAGTACCTCAGAATGTCCTCGGGAAGAGAGTTTTAGTTCTGGAAGGATTTTGGGAAGCAATCTGGCACATTCTTACTCTAATTTTAAAATGCATCAAGACAGAGCATATAATCTGAGCATTACTAAGACTATATAACATATGTTCCAGTTTAATCTTCTCTCCTCTTATTATTTCAAATGCTCAGGTTACGAAATTCACTATTATTTTTATTGATATTCTTATTGTTAGAATTATCTTTAAAACAAAGCTTGAAAATGTTTCCTTTTACCGGTGAATTTGCTTTTTTCTGCATTTTAAAATGTGCCTGATTTTTGCTTTTAATTTGCTTTTAATTTTCTTTTAATTCTAATTTGCTCCAAATTAAGCATAATATTTTCTTATTTTTTAAATAAAGTTTCCTATCTTTTTGCCTAGCTGTTAAACCTCATTTCAAAAAGAATTTCAAATGAAAAAATTCAAGTTAGGTAACATTATCCTATTAGGGAATAAGCAAAGTACAGAAACTGTCTTTTTGTTTTGGATTTCATGAGAGTGCATAGAATCTTCGTCCTACAAGCAGTGTGCTTTCATAGAATGATAATGCAAAAATGTTCTATGGGTTTCTAGTCTAAAGCTGTAACAGCCTGAAAATGATTCATTTTTGCCAAGTTATTTTAAACTGGGTGAAATTTACAACAGTGAAAGGCCTGGTTTGAAAAAAAAAACAAAACACCTCAATAATCTCTTTGAGAAAGTTGAAAGTAAAAGTTGACAGCTGTTTTGAGGTTTTTTTTTGTCAGTTTTCTGAGGTTAGTGAATGTTTATAAGCTCTGGCAATAGCTTAATGCATAATGCAGAAATGAATATAGAAAGTTGCCACAGCTTCATCATACATACAGTGAAGTATACATATACAGCACAGTACATCTATGTTAAATTGTACCTTTCATAAAACACTGAAAAGAATGCTGAAGAAAATCAGAGATTAAACGTAACCCAGTCCAAAACTAATTATCTTATTCCTAAACTGAGTTTGGTTTTCTATTCTAATATGTTTCTGTCTCAGTTAACAGATCTCACTATCATCTTCTCTCTCCCAAAACTCGCAATCCACCTTTTTTCCTATTAACATGTAGGCTCCCATGACTGCAACATATTTCTACAGAACCCATTAGAGGCAGAGACACATCCAGTAGTATTCATTTTTCCTAGAACATGCACATCTTCTTACAGCACTGAATACTTGTGACTTCTATATCCAGTAAATAAAACACAAGAAAACTCTAGTTTGCTTTCTGCTAAAAAAAGGCATTTAAACAGATCTGGAACAAAAAAACTGATTTTTTTCTTTTAAACAACCTTAATATAGTACAAGGCAAATTGAGTCTGTCACATTACAAGTCTCAAGGCACTTCACAATTTTCAGCGAAAGCTGACAAAACTCTATCAAGTTAGATATGACACAGAAAACAGATTTTTCGACTATTATCTTGTGTCTTAACATAGAAGCTGAATCCCAAAACAAAGAACAGAGCAAGTTCAAGAACACAGCAGCCATTAGAACCGCGATTCAGAGGGTCAGAAGATGGCAAAAGTCTCCCTTCAGGGCAAAAGGACTTTACTCAAAACCAATATTCCAATCTGTCTTTTGTTACACGAGCTGATTGCTTACAGATTGGTGTTAAAGTCCATATGCTACATAAAAGGACAGCTCTAATAATAGTAGCAGTCTACCAAATACATGCAGTAATTAATACAATTTTATAGTGATACCTGTGTGAAGAGCAGCAAAGGAATAGGTTTTTGTATCTGGCCTATAAATGTGTCCACAACAACTTGCAATATTACCTCTAACAACCACAATCTAAATTTCTCTAGGGGGACATCTTTTTGTTTCAATATTCCTTGCAGAATCAAAACAACACGAAAAAAACCCACCTGAAATTTCATAATAGCTTCGTTGTTATTACCATTTTGCAAATATGTGGAACATGAAGGTTGATAGTAAACCAGCTAACACATTCAGAGAAATTATAAAAAGAAGCAGTCACTAGGCCCCAAATATTCCTAAATTGATCTGTCTCTCACTCTGTAACATGAAGTCAATATAAGGCTGACACATAGAAGGGTAAAAATTCTTATCATCATTATAACTTAAAATATTTTACAAGATGATATGCAGAGGAATTTCTCGATGTAAGAGAAAAAAAAATGTTTTTCCCTCTGAAAAAGTGGTACTTTTGAGTATTACACGGTATATCCACTGTTAACTTCCAAACATGCTATTACTGTGTTCTGCAAGTTCAAGTGCAAATTGTTTTGTTACATCTTTGTTATACAAACATCACCATCACTAGAGACTCCAATTTCAAATGGAAGACCAAAAGAATATAGATTTGTCTTTGAATATCATCTAATATCTACTGAAGTATTCACATGGGATAATGTATCTCACACATGACCATCCGTGCTATATTCCCAGGTTGTCTAGGCTATGAAAAAGTGAGTGCTGGGGCCCCAAGACTTTCATACCATATTGTTACATAGTAACAACTACAGTAGCATTGCTACTTCAAGCTTGAAGTTAGTAATAGATAGGGAAACAAAAATCTGGGATTTCTGGAATGAGAGAGCAGTAGATATACCAACTATTTCTATAGTATATATCTGCAAGAAATACATCAAATACTTTTATCAAAGATCAGTGGTACATTTACACCACTTTCAGATTCCTTATTCTACACTACAGAAAACATTAGTAAATAGAAACATTGACAACGTGCCAATTTCAGCCATCCCTTACAGACCCGTGTAGCCCAGAGGTCCTTATCAAGCTCTCTGGAAACCATTAATTTCTACATTCATCTAACACCACACATAAAAATGTCCTGGCTTACAAATGAAACCTTTAGGTGCATCTGAAATACAGCTAACCACCACCACCACCACCTGCATACTTGTTTAATTATACTAAACTAGAATTAGGCAGAAAAGTGACTACAGAATTACAACTGTGTTGACTCTTAAGATGCTTAGTCTGCTGGGTTGGTTTTTTCATCTTCTTGCTGCCAGGAAAGCATACCTTTGTTTAATGAAAGTTGATCATTTTGGTAATTAAAACCAAGTAGGAGTCTTGCAATTCTTAAAGATATTGCACAAAGCCAAAAGTTAAATGCTGTTTTCAAACAAAAACTTGAAGAGAAACTGTAGCCTCTGAGAAGGTGTAAAGACACATACATGCTAATCTTACCAGCTAAAATGTTAAATTCCTCTTGAAAAACTAGGATAATACTCCTATTATTAACACTCCTAGAAGTGTTACATATATGACCTACTTTTTGATGAATCCTACATAAAAGGAGATTCAAAACTGTAAAAAAACATTCAGCATTTTTTCTTACTACTAAAAAACTTCTAATTAAAAAAATACAGTATTTAAAAAAAACAAGTCAAGGGGGTTTGCAGGCAGATTTCTTGTGTTCATAGTTTTAAAATCATTGAAGTTTAACAAACTTAAATTACTCAATGTATGTATCCAAAACATTGGTCTTCGAAACACTTTCATTCATCACTTAAAACATGTCTTTTCCCCAGCTGCATGCACAATATGGGACCATTTCCAATCAGGACTCACTCTAGGAGTAGCAGAGTCAGTTGTTCCTACAAGCACACATTTGCATGCTTCAGATAACAGACTTAGCTGTGCAAACCTAAGGCATAGAGGGAGGATACTCACACTTCACAACTAGCTTTATACATCTCCAGAGCAGAACAACTGCTGTCTGCGCCAGCATTTGCAACATGGCCCGTTTGCTGGTCACCATACAGCAATATCTCTCATTGGCAGAGAACATTTCATGGCAAGCTTGTACTTTCCCTTGGATCAATGCAACTGAAGTCAGGTAAAGTTTCTAAAATTTCCTATTAAGCCAAAATACTGATAGTTCACAGGGGAGGCGGGAGTGGGAGGGGAGAAGAATATAAAAAAAGGAAAAATGTATACAATGAATACAAATCTAATTACTGCATTGGATAATCTAATGCGTGCATCAGAAATAGCTGTACAATAAACAATGGGGAATAAAACTGTTCAAAAATAATTCTTTTCAGCAAGTTTCCTCAGAATTTCTCTCTTACTCTGTTATTATTATTGGTATTTGTTCAGTATGTTCTCACAACTAAATGTCATTTTCAGACTAATTTTTTTTTTTTAGCAAAGAGAAAATTACACTCACAAGTTTGAACACACAAATAAGGGTATCTACTGTGCTGCTACCTTAGTGGCAGTGGTCAATATTTTGATGAATTAAGCAAAGATGAGCTCAAGTAGGAAGAAAGAAGACTCAACACTTTATAAAGCAATAAACTCTCTCCTTCCTCTGCTTTCCCCATTCTAGTCTTCACCCTCACAATAAAACACACAAAAGGAGTTCTGGGTTTCTTTTTTTTCCTCCATATCTGAGAAGGGTGTCAGGGCAGCCCACTTGAGAGCAGGACAGCCAGGTGAAGAGAATTACTGTCAGATCAAATAAGGGAAACTCGAGAGGACAGGGCAAAGATCCAACACACTTCCTCAAGCTGAACTGCACCCGGGTTATAACTTCACTGTGGTCAACGGACTGCACCAGAGCAAGGCACAACTCAATGAGAACAAATAAAAATCAAATGAACAGGGAAAAGTCTGATTTTCTCATTCTTTAGATTATCCAGGAAAGTAAATTACAGCACATCATGACTTCTTGCTGTTTATAGTTAAAATGACCAGCAGCTTATATAAAAAACAGTTAGGCCATCTATTCTAGTCAGAAGTGCATGAACTATTTATTTCTCTCCTTAATCTGATTCTGTACATGCCGTCTGAGGTGTCACTGCACTGAAATGAAATTTAAGTGGCATTAACATTTTAAGTTTGCATATTTATACTTGGGGCTTGGCAACAGGAACATGCTTTACCAGAATATTCATTCTAATGACAAATAAAGTATGAATACAATTTGCACATTCAAGTCTGAAGTAGATTCAGGCTAATTACTCATGTTGTAGCTTGGGAACAGGAAGCTCAGAAGAATTTGGGTATGCACCTACCCTATGAGGAGCTCTGCCATCTGTGACTGGCCTTCAGGTCCCAGCCCAACTTCCACCTGGATGGCCAGAGCAGGTCCAGAGTGACACAAAACTAAAGGATGTGAAGGCTCCAGTAGGCAGCCGCTGGCAGAGCCTGAGTTCTGCCTGCTGGCAAGTTTTGCAGGCTCTCCTGATAACACAAGGGCTGCTGCAAACAGTATTTACAGAGCATCATCTCTCTGAAGGGATATTCACATAACACTGACATGGACTCACCCCACAGCCCTGCTGTCCTGAGGCTCTTTCTGATCTTCCTGTCTCTTACTGGCCTTGACCCTGTTTCTCACCACCCCCAACCCCACAGCCTGACCCTCAGCCAGGCTAAGGCCTAGCCCCATCTTCCCCAGCTTTCACATCTGCCCTTCCAAAATTCTTCTTGTTCTGGACTGTCCCAATCAGGCCCCATTTCCTGGCATTTAGGTAACCCCTCTCCTCATCCAATCCATGGAATTAACATTTGTGAATACTGCATCAAGTATGGCTTGCTGCTACGTTGCATGGCCACAGACCAACGACAGACCCAATAGTGCCTAGAAAGCTGCTGGCTGCCAGACTGAAAGCTGATAGCTGTTCAATGCAGGCTGAACTTCAAAAGAAACTCTGTTAAAAAGGCACAAACACTGTCTTCACTTCGAAAATATCACAGCAACACCACATTATTTTAGAAAAAAACAGTTTGCCCATTATGAAGTTGGACACTGAAAAAACACAATCTAAAACAGAACAGTACTGAATGACCCTATTACTGATACCCAGTCATGGCTCAAATCAAAATGCTGAAAACAATCCTGAGGAAAATTGTTTCTGGAGAACAGCATTACAGATTAAGGAAGCAGTGGCAGACCTAGCTTAGGCTTGGCTGGTTCCTTATAACTTTTACAGTAGGCCTCAACCATTTGTTAAATTGAGAAAATATCTAATTCTGCCTAAAGACACAGAACGTGATCAAACAGGGAAGGGGCGTGGGAGTTGTTTAAAGAGGAAAGCAATCTGCTTAATGTGGATGACTCTTTTGTAGTATTATTTTTGTGTGTAAGACAGCCTTCTAGTTCAGGAAAGAAGAATACAGTGTACAAAGCAGATCTTACTAAGAGATGGTCACTGCTGAAGATAACTGAGTAGCTTGATGTTTCAGGAAGTGGTAATGTGAGGACCTGAACATCTCAGCACACTTTTACAATAATCTCTCACTTAGCTTTGCACTCCTAACCCAGGGAAAGAATGCCCTATGGAAGGCTGGTTATCCCAATTCAGCTCTTGAAAGGCTTCCTAGTAACAATAATCCACATTGGAAATACACTGGTTCTGATTCTGAATAAAATTTAAAAATAAATTAAGAAATATTTACTCCTGAAAAAGATGAGACTGCATTTCACTACCTTCTGTATCAATACTGCTAAGGAGAGATTTCTTCTCTTCATCAGCTCTGAGGTGGAACTTATTTTAGCACCTTGCAAAACATGCAGTGAAGTGATAATGAGTCAACAATGTGGCCCTCAGATAGAGAGGTATTTATTCAGCCAAGTCTGATACCATCTACCTTTCACAAGCAGGAAGCCTGCTCTGTCAGCAGTGACAGCTCCACAAGTAGACATAGGCTTCTTGCCTCTTTTGACCTTGTTTGTACTATATGGTTTAATACAGCTACCACTTGAGAAAAGATATTTAATGCTCACAGCCACTAGCAAAGTGCCACAAATGAAGTGGGCTTCGCTTCAAGCAATACTAAAAGCAAATAATAGTTTATGCACCCCGCAGTATGCTCTTTCCTAAACTTGTAATAGACGTTTTATTGTACACATTGCTAGGTACACATTACTAGGTACTAGTCACGAAAAAACCCACCAAAAACCAGAAGCTTTGTTCACCTGCAGAGTCCACAAGATCATCCTTTCAGATTCTCCTATAACTTAAGATCAGATTTTTTTGACATATCTGACAATAGCACTGGCTATCAGTTTTGGACTTTCAATCCACTGCACCAAGAACTTCCTCTCTTACATTAGATGACCACACCGTGAGTCCACTATATCAAACCCTTTCCTCTGGTACTTGCTGAAGACATTTTGTTCTTAAAGACTAACTCCAACCTCCTGCCTGCCCTTTCTCCATTACTTTCTCTAAAAGCATCCATGTTAAACACGTTTCAGGTTTTGAAGACTATCAACTACAAGTTTTAAGACAAGTCTTTCTGGTTTCATTCATAATTAATGGTGGGATCACTATTTTCCTCTGGCATGCTGTGCACCTGAGGAAAGAATTCTCATAAGGCTAAGAGCGCTTTTTGTGTGTTCAGTTGAGTTGCCCTGTTTTTCCTGTAACCAGGGAAAAGTAACCTGAAGGGGCAGTGGTACTCACTGTCCAGAGCTAGGAAGCAGCAAGGCCTTTCTTCAAGGATCACTTACATTATAAATCTTTGTAGACATTATATTGAACCAGATTATTAGTTAGCACAGTTCTATGTTTGTTACAAGCCAACAGAAACCTGGTAACTAATTATTATCATTGTTTACTGCCCAGGTTTTTTTTGTTTTTACATGAAGATGCAGAGAAAACCACATGATACAACTCCTCTTCCCACACATTCATGTTAAGGGATAGTATTCCACAGGGACATGGCTTGTGGCACAAGTTCTGGCACTGACAGGAAAACATGGAGGAAGGTTATAGGATAGCGGGCTTCTATTTACATACACTTAGCATAGATAATTGTCTTCTGAAGGATGAAAACAGACATTGCTGCATTAAAGATAAAAGCAGCAATATTTAATTCACCTTTCCCTGCTTTTAGATATAAATTCATCTTTAAGAATAATTTGTTTACATAATCAGTCATTGAAAATGGTAGAGAAAATTATGCATAATTATGTACACTGCATCTTTTAAAGAAACATAGAAATTTCTATTAAAATCCAGTTTGATTTGACTCAGGCAAAATTAAAATTATAGCAAGTCTTTCACTGTTTCACTGCTTTGCAGAATGCTAGGTAACTTAGGCACTGCTTAATGTTTGGAAGAAAAACTGCAGAAAGCCCAAGAAAACATGCTTCCATTAAAGAAATATTGTTTCTATATTACATGTGTGTGCATATACATAAATACAAAAAGAAATCAGTCTTATTTTCATGACATGGCATGGGGGTTAGCCTAGATTATTTCTAAGGTCCCTTCCAACCCAAACCATTTTATGATTCTGTGACAGTCTTCTATCTTCCAGTGACAATATGCATCTTACAGATGCTATCAGTCTGGCTTTAATAAACAACTCTTTTAAAAAAATCTGTGTTCCTTCATATTCAAAAACGCATCTCAGTAAGAAAGGACCAAATATTAAAAGCCTTTGATTCTATGGCATAGTTCTTTAGCAAGCAACCTTTCCATAGGGTAAATTTATGTCAAATTAAATGTGTCACAAACATGACAAACCAGAATACATTACTTATTACTGTTTCTGCAGGCTACAGAAACAGTTCCTCAAAAGTCTTTGTAAAGGTCCCTAGATATGATCATCATTCTGAAAACGAACCAACCAACCAAAAAAACACAGTCTGCCTTAGACATCTTTACAGAACTTTCAGGCACAAACTCAGCATAGCTTACAATAGTGGTATATTAAAATCAAAGGATTCTTTAATAAAAAAATAAAATTGTGTGATCTATAATTAATATGCACATAAGAACAAGGCTTCTAGGGTAATATCTCACTATCTAGTTCAAGTAATATAAAAGTAAATACAAAGACATTAAAAAAAACAAGTATAGGGGGTTTTATAAGTCCTGAAGTACTTCACATAAAGTTTTCTTTAAATTTATTTTTTTTCATTCTCTCTTTTTAAATTATCCTGAATAAGTGAAATATGTCTACAATACAGTGAAAACAGAGTTCTAGTTCCAGATCGTTTCAGTATTAGAGAAGTCCAAATGTGGTATTTTCAAAGATGTTATCTCTAAATCTTTCTAATTTTTTTTATTACCTTAAAATACTTTTCTGAAATTGAAACATTTTCTCTAATCGGTCAAAATACTACCAGCAGAATAAAGCTGGTAGTAATTTGTCAAAATATTTAATTGCAAAAATGATCTTAAAAACAAGCTCAACTCCTTGAGCTACTTAGAATAAGCTGTCAAAGAGACAAAATGTTTTCAGAAGAGTTTGAAGAATTTTGCTATATTCGTGACAGAAGTGTTTAAGCAAGACTAATGCAAGTAGTAAAATACGTAGACAGTGAAAACTGAGTTTCCATTTTTTGCCTAAAGCTACAGTTTACCATATATAACACAGATAATAAAAATTACAATAGATGCCCCAGGGAAACTATATATACCACTAGACAAGCTTCCTTTCTTCCTCTCGTGAGGAAAATACAAACAATAACTATGAAAAAGGAAATAACAACAAGAAAACTCCCCCAACAAAACAAACAAAAAGCCCCAGCAAACAAAACAACTAAAAACACTTATCCATTAAGGTTTTCAACAGCTATCCACCAGGAAAAAGCAAAAGTCAGAAATACACTGCTTTATGAGTCTATTTTCATGCTTCTGATATATTTTACAAGCACAAAACTCTTAAAGAATATTAAGTCTAAAAAGTTAAGCAGTCTGAAATTACAAAACTTTGGATTAGGATTGTCTTTGACATTTTAATTTGGCTTCTGTTCTTGTATGCAGTACAGCAAAAATTTTAATTAAGTATTCACATGCTACTTACAATCCTTATATCAGGGATGAATGTTACTCATTTAATAAAAACCTTTTATGAATTTTTTTTTCTCTGCTACCCAGTGATTAAGGTTCCAAATTCTGTTTACAGAACATCACCTATACCCTCCTTTGAAAAAACCAAGTTATTCACTTCTTCAATGAGCTTCCTAAGATGTTCAAGAAAATCACTTTGAAAAACATTTCACCTTTTCAACATCCCTCCAGTATAAGAGAATCCTCTACAGATCACTCAACTGCAGATGTTGAGTGCAGTCCCCAGCTTCCTTTTCAGACCAGTTTTCTCCCAGTCAGGCCTTTTGCACACAAGCTCCCCTCACCCCTAGCCCCAGTTTCACCACAGAA